>NC_134402.1:382627399-382927399 GCF_038048845.1 Mixophyes fleayi | reverse complement strand
CACACATAATACACACAGACAGTGGCCACACACACACACACACACACAATACACACAGACAGTGGCCACACACACACACACACACACACACACACGGGGCCTGATTAAGGGTTCTGGCCACCCTAGGCTAATACGGCCGCAGCGCCCCCCGAATATATGAGTGTATAGGAACACTCCTGAATATGAATGTTCAGGTGTATTCTCCAGCATTCAAATTTAGACAGATTGTGCCATTTTCTCTTACCTGTTCTTGCTCTTCTCTCTTGCAATTTTGTTATCCTCTCGCTGGCTTCTGGAAAGTTGGTGTCCTGTTTTGAAAATGCTAAATTTTATTATAATGCAAAATGTTAACAAACCCTGAATGATTAGGCCCTTTAGTTAAAACAAAACTAGGGATGTGCACCGGCCACTTTTGGTGTCTCGTGTTTTGTGTTTTGGATTCGGATTTGCTTGAGGTTTTGGGTTCGGATTTGTTTCGCAAAACACCTGACGAAAGGTTTTGGTTCGGATTTAAGGTTTTGGATTTATTTTGAAAAATAAAGCACAGCACAGCACAGCACAACACAAGATATAGCAGGACAGAGGACCACCTAACACAACCTCCCTCTACCCTGATCAATGCCCGAGTGAAGATGGTGGCGGCTAGCGGGGAATTTATAGAATACGAGTATCGCGAGATCCGACAGTGGGATTATGACTCAGAGCCTCGGTTTCAGTTTTGCAATTGGCGGGAATATCCGTATCTGTCTCGGATCCGGCTCGGATCGGCAACGTTCGGGTGGGCTCGGATTTCAGATATCCGTGCCCGCTCATCTCTAAACAAAACACTCCATTATGGCCAGCTAAAAGTACCCCATTGTACAGGCATATATATGCAATATCTAAATATTTGTGGTCAATCAAATACAAACCTACCAGCCCCATCTCACTAATATTTAGTATTCTAGTGATTGCTGAGACCACAGAGAGCATCCATGTGACCACCACACAATCATGAGATTATGCCCTCCAAAGCTGCTCTATTTTTTAAATAACCCCTGCAGCCATTTTCCTTACCTCCACTCTGTAGCTATTCCCCCCGTCGCAGCCCCCCCTCCCACTCTATAGATTTGTATGACAGTCCCCCCTCTCCCTCCCTATAGATATGCATGACAGTCCCCCCTCCCCCTCCCCATAGATATGCAGGGCAGTGCCCCCCCTCCCTATAGATATGCAGGGCAGTTCCCCCCCTCCCTATAGTTATGCAGGGCAGTTTACCCCCCCTCCCTATAGATATGCAGGGCAGTTTCCCCCCCCTATAGATATGCAGGGCAGTTTCCCCCATCCCCCCTCCCTATAGATATGCAGGGCAGGTTCCCCCCCTCCCTATAGATATGCAGGGCAGTTCCCCCCCCTATAGATATGCAGAGCAGGTTCCCCCCCTCCCCCCTCCCTATAGATATGCAGGGCAGTTTCCCCCCCTATAGATATGCAGAGCAGGTTCCCCCCCTCCCCCTCCCCATAGATATGCAGGGCAGTGCCCCCCCTCCCTATAGATATGCAGGGCAGTTTCCCCCCCTCCCTATAGTTATGCAGGGTAGTTTACCCCCCCTCCCTACTGATATGCAGGGCAGGTTCCCCCCCCTCCCTATAGTTATGCAGGGCAGGTTCCCCCCCTATAGATATGCAGGGCAGGTTCCCCCTCCCTATAGATATGCAGGGCAGGTTCCCCCCCTCCCTATAGATATGCAGGGCAGGTTCCCCCCCTCCCTATAGATATGCAGGGCAGGTTCCCCCCCTCCCTATAGATATGCAGGGCAGGTTCTCCCCCTCCCTATAGATATGCAGAGCAGGTTCCCCCCTCCCTATAGATATGCAGGGCAGGTTCCCCCCCTCCCTATAGATATGCAGGGTAGGTCCCCCCTCCCTATAGATATGCAGGGCAGGTTTCCCCCCCTCCCTATAGATATGCAGGGCAGGTTCCCCCCCTCCCTATAGATATGCAGGGCAGGTTCCCCCCCTCTCTTATAGATATGCAGGGCAGTTCCCCCCCCTATAGATATGCAGAGCAGGTTCCCCCCCTCCCCCCTCCCTATAGATATGCAGGGCAGTTTCCCCCCCTATAGATATGCAGAGCAGGTTCCCCCCCTCCCCCTCCCCATAGATATGCAGGGCAGTGCCCCCCCCCCTATAGATATGCAGGGCAGTTTCCCCCCTCCCTATAGATATGCAGGGTAGGTCCCCCCTCCCTATAGATATGCAGGGCAGGTTTCCCCCCCTCCCTATAGATATGCAGGGCAGGTTCCCCCCCTCCCTATAGATATGCAGGGCAGGTTCCCCCCCTCCCTTATAGATATGCAGGGCAGTTCCCCCCCCTATAGATATGCAGAGCAGGTTCCCCCCCTCCCCCCTCCCTATAGATATGCAGGGCAGTTTCCCCCCCTATAGATATGCAGAGCAGGTTCCCCCCCTCCCCCTCCCCATAGATATGCAGGGCAGTGCCCCCCCTCCCTATAGATATGCAGGGCAGTTTCCCCCCCTCCCTATAGTTATGCAGGGTAGTTTACCCCCCCTCCCTACTGATATGCAGGGCAGGTTCCCCCCCTCCCTATAGTTATGCAGGGCAGGTTCCCCCCCTATAGATATGCAGGGCAGGTTCCCCCTCCCTATAGATATGCAGGGCAGGTTCCCCCCCTCCCTATAGATATGCAGGGCAGGTTCCCCCCCTCCCTATAGATATGCAGGGCAGGTTCCCCCCCTCCCTATAGATATGCAGGGCAGGTTCCCCCCCTCCCTATAGACATGCAGGGCAGGTTTCCCCCCTCCCTATAGATATGCAGGGCAGGTTCCCACCCTCCCTATAAATATGTAGGGCAGGTTCCCCCCCTCCCTATAGATATGCAGGGCAGGTTCCCCCCTCCCTATAGATATGCAGGGCAGGTTCTCCCCCTCCCTATAGATATGCAGAGCAGGTTCCCCCCTCCCTATAGATATGCAGGGCAGGTTCCCCCCCTCCCTATACATATGCAGGGTAGGTCCCCCCCTCCCTATAGATATGCAGGGCAGGTTTCCCCCCCTCCCTATAGATATGCAGGGCAGGTTCCCCCCCTCCCTATAGATATGCAGGGCAGGTTCCCCCCTCCCTATAGATATGCAGGGCAGGTTCCCCCCCTCCCTATAGATATGCAGAGCAGGTTCCCCCCCTCCCTATAGATATGCAGGGCAGGTTCCCCCCCTCCCTATAGATATGCAGGGCAGTTCCCCCCCTCCCTATAGATATGCAGGGCAGGTTCCCCCCCTCCCTATAGATATGCAGAGCAGGTTCCCCCCCTCCCTATAGATATGCAGGGCAGGTTCCCCCCCTCCCTATAGATATGCAGGGCAGGTTCCCCCCCTCCCTATAGATATGCAGGGCAGGGCAGGTTCCCCCTTCACTTACCTGTAGCTGTGCCAGCGTCGCTCCTCGCTCCTCAGATCAGCAGACAGGAAGTGAAGACATCCTGCTTTCTGTCTGCTGCACAGCAACAGGCAGCCTAGCGATTGGCTGCCTGTTGCTAACCACTGACTACCAATGCTTTTGATCGTGGAGCACCAGACCTCCCTCCCCCGCGAGTCGGGGGAGGGGCCGAATTTTTTATTTTATTTTTAAATTGCTCCTGTCCCCCCCAGCTGGGCCCCCGAGAGCCGCTAGGCCCTAGGACTTCATGATCTTCTACGGGGTCATTGGACTATAGTATCTATTCGATGTGGGACATTTAGCTGGTTCTCTTTAGGAGTGATTGATTCCATGGTTCATCAGCCTTATTGATGGTTAACACAGTCGGTTTATCTGATTTTTTATATGTCAAGTTGTTATCCACTGGCCAGTGTTGCATATTTTATGGTTCATTTTTAATAAAGTGTTTATATGCATTTATTACTCACGGATGGTTGTATATTGATTGATTGATCAGTCATCAGCGCTGTTTTCTGTTGTGTTGTATAATTTTTACATTTGAGATCTCATTGATCTCTTCAGCTGCAGATACTGATTCACACCTGATCTCCATTTTTGTATCATCTCTCCGTGCGCCAGGTTTTTCTTGTTGTTTTTTCATGTTTAATAATTAGTTTATTAGTTAGTGGCACATAACAGTTTGTAGAAAGAGAATCAAACATACACACAATAACTCGTATCGGAGCTTTTTTTTTTGGAGTTGTTTCCCACCGCTTAAAGCCCTTTTTCTAGATAATACAAGTATATAGGTTGGTACATTCAGTTCATGTGAGAAAGTAAATCTGTTTACCCCATTCATTCTTAAATACAGATATGTAAAATCGACATACTGTGTAACAAGCTTGTCTTTGAAGGTGGAAATCAGTGTTGAATCATGATAACAGAACAGGAATACCTACCCATGTCTAGTTTTTGTTTGGCAGATCCCTAATAACTGGTCTATACTATGGAGCCCTTAAAAATAAATAAAGAAAATAGATAAAGGCAGAGAGAGAAACAATGAAGACTGCACTGACTATTTCCCACAGCATGACCAGGAAAAAATTACCGGCACAGTATGATAAATGATATAGATTATTCATCCACCTAATCTTAGAAATCAATATTTTCTTTAGGTTCTTTTCTAGAGATATAATGAGAGTTTGAATGAAACAAGAACCTTTCCCATGTGAATGAAGATGATTTGTCTACAAATTCTTGTTCTGAATTCCAAACACAAAACATAATGAGCTGGGGAGAGCAAAAGACGTGCTTAATCAATAAGGAGTGTATGCCAGTTAGACATCATTCTGGTGATGAGAACAAGTTTTACTTATTAAAGGAAGCACCTTACTCTGCATCTTTATATATAAAAAACATGCAATAGACACTCTTGCTTAAGTGTCTATTTATTTAACTTTGAGAACTAGAATTAGAGAATCACAATTGCAATTGTAACTTAAGCCAGCCAGTGGAACAGAAAATCAATGTGTTGATGAATGTATGGGAGAAGATGTGACGCCAGCCAGCTCAATTATCGAGTGGATCTTCCAACACCAACAGAATATTGATAAACTTTAACTCGCTTAATGACTTAGGTCCAGGCCATAAACTACATCATTTTAATGCAGTCCCTTCTTACTCTGTACAGTGTATATATGAGACTTGCTAAAGGGAAAATATATATTAACATTTCTAACAATTGTAATCCAGCCTGTTGGTACCCAACATTTGGCACCAAAGTCTCGCCCTATGCAGAAGCTCACCCCTTTTCTACAGGACATTGAGGTTGTAATAATTTCCGGGGTTCATTTTTTATTTGCTGATGAAAAAAAATCAAATTTGACATACTGTGCATGAAAAGAGTCAATGGTCACCCTATGCACAGGAAAATGCTCAATCTGGTATGAGGATCAGTTTCAAGGGCCACATCATTTACCATCTATTGAGGAAATGTATTTTGATTGTATTTACTTATAGTTCTCATCCTTACAGGAAACCACAATTGTGTCTTTAAGCATCATATATAAATTTACTTGCATGACACTGTCAGAAACAGATGTGGACTGATTCTGGAGCAATTACCTTTACTATGCTCTCTCTTATGTTTTGTCCTTCCCCAGTTATCAGGTTTATGTGCATTAGATTGCACATGCACCTGGCAGTTGTTTTACAATCAATCATCCCAAGTCTATAAAATTTAAATTTTATTGTTGTGAATGATTTTTATTTTTGACTTTTTAGCTTAATTTTACTGTAACCACTCTCCTTCAATAAGGAAATATAGTTCTGTCAAACAAAGATTGGCAGCTGCTGCTGCACCTAATGGTACCTCCCAGCTTCAATACCCTCCTGTTGCCACATGGAAATAGTCATTATTTGCAGACACTGTGCTAGGGGGCTGACTTAAATAAATACTTGCCCACACATTGACCTGTATACTAATTCATAGCTAGACAACTTTAGGTTCTGGTTAGTTGTGGGGCTAAAAATCTCCGCATGTCCTTACTTGTAGTGCAACAACAGAATGGAACCACAGATTGGCTCTGAATTTACCTCCATTCTGTCCTGTCATGTTACCTGTGGAATGCTGGACTTTATGGTTCTGAAACAGTTGTGAGACAGCATACCGGTTGCCCCTGGTAACGGTGAGAATGAGAAATGTGATGTGCATGCAACTCCCACATGTAGTCCACCAAAGTCATCATCTAGCAATAAGTCCTCTGACACTGGAGCAGGGCCGCGCAAGCTGCTGAAGGTTTTACATCAACACTTTAGCTGTCACAGGGGTACAAAAAGTTTAGCACTGAGGCAGAGGGTAGCGACATAGGGCCTGATTCATTAAGGATCTTAAATGAAGAGGTATCTTATTTAAGTCTCCTGGACAAAACCATGTTACAATGCAAGGGGTGCAAACTAGTTTTCTGTTTTGCACATAAGTTAAATACTGACTGTTTTTTCATGTAGCGCACAAATACTTGATAGCTTATTTGTACACTGAAATTTAAAGTTGATATTTGTGTGCAACATGATAAAACAGTCAGTATTTAACTTATCTGCAAAACAGAAAACTAGTTTGCACCCCTTGCATTGTAACATGATTTTGTCCAGGAGACTGAAATAAGATACCTCTTCATTCAAGATCCTTAATGAATCAGGCCCATAGTGAGATGCTCTAATATGGCACTGACGTGTGGTATTAAGTCTTGTATAAAGGATAAGATAAGCAAAGGCTTCTCTGTGGACATATTTGCTATAGCAAAGAAAGGTAAAAAGAAGTTGCAGAAAGAGGCAAGCAAAGGCGATGTAGGCGAGGACTCATATAGGTCTTTAACCAACTGGCTCACAGTCTTCTGTGCATTCGCAGCTATCTATCTGGAAAGCACGCTGGATGCTAATATTGTTGTATGGTGTTATCTGCACCTGACCTGACATGTAAAAATCCAATGGTCCACACATATGTAGAGAGTACGACAAGCATTTTAGATGCAAAGTCAGTGGGCACACATACATCCAGTTTAGCTACAAAGACGTGGAAATATGGATAGACAGTCCATCCAACTGGTTCATCTCGACAGAATAGCGCGGTAACCAGGTTTCCAGTCCAGGGGAGATACGGCACCTCCATCCCCCCCAAGAACAAGTGCTTTGCCTTTACCAATGGCGCATGTATGTGAGGCCCTGTCTGCAAATATAAATACGTCTGCTTGCTCTGCCATCGTCTGCACCCTGTGATGGACTGCCCCAAATCCAAAGCAGGGTTAGGGAGAGGCGGGTCTGCTGCAAGTTCTAATCAGTAAGGCGCATTCACCAGTTAATTTGCAGGCATCAGCACGATGGCTTCGCCTTTTTCCAGACCAGGAAGAGGCAGCTTTTCTATTTAACAGCTTTAGTTACAAACCGTAACTAAAGCTGTTAAACAGCGGTGAGTATGCCTATGCGGACAAGAACCTGAAAACGGCTAACACTTTCTCTGCTATACAGGCGACTAACGTATGCAAAGAGGTTAAAATGGGCTGCATGGCGGGCCCACTTTTCACCCCGCTAGTGGAGTGTTTAGTATTGTCCCCAGTTGGGCTGGCTCCCAAAATTTCGCTTGACACAGCTTTTGTCACATCCTCCGGGGAGGGGGGGGGGGCTTGGTTAATGACATTATAGCCCCGTTAGACAGCTCAGTGACTTATCAGCCATTTGAAGAAGCTGTGCAATTGGTTAGGTCACTCGGGGTGTGGGAATTGTTAGCAAAGCTAGATATAGAGTTGGCTTTTTGCCTACTGCATTTGCATCCGGATTCTTTCCGTTTCATGGACTTCAGGCTGCCCGACGGATATACGTGGACCTGTGTCTACCTATGAGGTGTTTGATTTCCTGCGCCTACTTCGAGAGATTTAGCTCCTTCCTGCATTAGTGAGTATAAGCAGGAATGGGTCATGCAGGTGTCGCTCACTACCATGATGACTTTCTGTTTATTGGACCAGCGGGCTCCACAGATTGCGCAGGTGCATTATGCGATGCGCAGGCTCTGTTTTATATTTTAGGGGTCCCAGTCGCGCACAATAAAACAGAAGGTCCAGTGACTTAACTTTCTAGGTATAGAAAGAGACACAGCAGCGGGATGCTATAGATTGTCCTCTGATAAAGTTAAAAAACTGGTTTGCTTGCATCAACTAGATCTGATCCCTTCATGTGCAACAAATACAGTTGTTTTTGGGATCATATAATATTGTTTGCAGAATTATAGCTATGGGGAAAGTGTTTTGCGGGAAACTGCAAATAGCAATTGCAGAGGTCACCTGTCCACATGCTTGGGTGTCGCTGCCACGTGAAATTAATTGGGACTTACGTATTTGGTTGACATTCCTGCGAATTTCAGCGGAATTTGTATATGGCCTAAGCCCCAGATTTCCAACGGACAATTGAATTTGCACACTGATACATCAGGCCCCGTGGGGTTTGGGGCCTACTTCGATAGGAAATGGTGCACCGCTCCCTGGTCGGAGTCCTGGCGATGGGGTGGCCTAGTCCAGAACTTGCTGATTCTGGAGCTATTTCCGATAGTGGTTGCGATTGAATTGTCGGTTCACTTCTCCTGCCAACAGGTGGTTTTCTGATGTGATACCTAGGCGTGGTGCAATGCATCAACAGCTAGAGTGCTTCATCGCTGTTGGCAAAAGCATTGCTAAGGCACCTAGTTCTGTACGGCTTCGAACAGTATATAATGTTCAAGGCTAAGCACATTCTGGGCAAAGACTATGATATTGCAGACGCCCTCACGCTATTTCAATGACCCAGATTTAGCTTATCATGCTGACTATCAGCAGTGGGTTGATTTCTTGAAGTAGTGGGGCTGGCTGGATGCAGGTCAGAGTAATGATGTGTTGGCTTTTATATGGTCTCGATACCAGGAGGAAATTACTAAAACATCTGTGGCCTCGCTGTTTGTGGGCATATCATTCACTTGCACGGTTCTTCGGATTGGACCAAGTGATTCTTAATATCTTTAGTGGCTAGGTACATTATCTTTGCACATAAAATGTTGCCTTGTAAAATCCTTAGGTCTAAGACCGATCAACTGGGCAGAGGACAATGGCTATCTATGTCGGCCCATGAGGACCCAAGCATATGTGCCATTGGTTATTTATGTTCTGGAATTAAAGCGGTTTGACCCCGTGGAGCTGAGTCCTGGTTGCTTCACAAAGATGGGTCATCCTTGACCAAATTCCATTTTCATTCCATTCTTAAGAGTGCGCTCAAGCACATTGGTTTAGACCCAGCCCTCTATGGTACCCATTCCTTCCGAATTGGGGCGGCTATTGCTGCTGCTGAGAGTGGCTCTTCCATCTCTGCCATTAAGTCCATCAGCAGATGGAAGTCTGATGCTTATAAGGCTTATATCAGACCCAAGCCGTGTTAGACATGGTGCCTGCCCATCCCATATCTGTAACCCAAGGCTTTGCTGCTCGTCACTTTTAGCAGGGGTATGAAAGAATTTTGTCCTATTTTTCCCCGGATACAGGCCTGATTAGTGGTGAGCCTCTGGGGTTTTATGGAATTTTACCATCATATGGGTTACCGCTACCCCTCCCTCCCCATGCCTATAATGCTTGTAGTGCTGCAGTTCTCCTAAGTACAGGGATGAGATCAGTCTGTGCGATCACTGCTGTCTCAATAATTACATTTTGTTTGCTTTTAGGTTCATCTGCTCAGACATTACAAATCTGGATGGTAGGTCACTCCTACATGTTCTGGGCATCCAGACACTGTCTTGTGGTAAGTGTTCCTGAGCTTGCTCATCCTGTAAACATACAGGCCCCGACTTATTAAGGAAAGTAAGGCAAAATAGGAGTAAATCTCCACCTGGACAAACCAAGTTACAATGCAAGCGGTGCAAATTTGTTTATTATTTTGCACATAAGTTAAATACAAGCTGTTTTTTAATATAGCCTTAAGTAACACAAATACTTGATAGCTTTATTTTTACACTGAAATGTAAAGTTGAGCTAGGACATGTCTTACCCCAACTATATGTCTATGCCCACATTTAATATTTACCTCCACTCCAATGCAACATGGTTTTGCCAAGGTGCTAATCTATTCCATTTTTTTACTTTCCTTTTCTTAAAGAATCAGGTCCACGGTGGTTAGGTTGGAGAGGACTCAGGTGGGAATCACTCATTCCTTTGCTAAAGGGGGGAGAGGTACGTCATGGTATACTAGACATTCTGGTATAGCACCTAGGGGTGACGGGGTGCACCTTACTGACCAGGGGACTTGGTTATTTGTAGAGCATATCTTCTGGAGGTTACGCACAGTGGTTAGGTCACTAGGTAGCAGGCTGTTTCTCTGTTAAAGGACTTCAGCATGGCGGGACAGCTCTGGCGGTCAGTGACTAATTCATATGGTGCTATCGTTGATTGGCCACATGTCACTACCCCCTATGAAGCACCCTGGGTCTTGGTCTCTTTGTTTGGGGGACCACTTGACCTGCCTTCTGTCGGCACGTCATTGTGAGCCCAGAGGAGAGTAGTCACAATGACACCATGCTTAGCACCGGCCATTCGTAATGAAATAAGTCCTGGTACCAGTGGTAGTGCCTGTGGCTGTACACTGTTTAGTATTGCTCTTAGTTGTTAGCTGATTCGCAATTAGCCAAACCTAGAAGTTGTTTGTGTATTTGTTTCCTTAGAGGTGAAGTGTTAAGACTATACATGATGAGAGGTTTTGAGCATGGAAAAACTGAATCTGCAGTATGAAGTTTATTGTATAAGTATTTCTACCCATGATGTTCACCTCAAGCAACTATTTACATCCTGCCATCTTCAAAATCATGGGGCAGATTTATCAAGGGATGAACAGCCCAGATAAAAATGAAGAGTTTTTTCAGTTTGTTCATACATGTAAGGGCATACTGCTGGCAAAATCTTCACTGGTGAAGGCTTTCTCATGACATGCATTGAGAAGCTTATTTATCAAGTATGGCATTAACAGAAGGATAAAACTGAAAAAAAATATTTATTGAGACAATATTTTTTCAGGTTGAAACATTATAAAATGAATAAATATTATTTTGTGGGGAGAGAAGTTAAGATGGTAGATATAATATAATGTTTATTAGGTACACATGTACACCAGCTCGTTAATGCACATATCTAATCAGCCAATCATGTGGCAGCCATTCAATGCATAAAAGTATTCAGACATAGTCAAGAGGTTCAGTTGTTGTTCAGACCAAACACATGCGTAGTGAAGAAATGTGATCTAAGTGACTTTGACTGTGGAATGATTGTTGGATTAACGGAGAATGGTGCGCAAAACAAGAAACATCCAGTGAGTGGCACTTCTGTGGGCAAAAAATTAATTTGTCAATGAGGGAAGTCAGAGGAGAATATACCAGACTAACCTAATCTGACTGGGAGATGATGTAAGAGACTGTTACATTCACCTTTTCCCTGTTCCTGCGCCGCGATCAAGGCATCGCCATCACTCTTCTGGGTCTCGGCTGCCGGCTGGTCACATGATCGCGGCGGGGCGGGCAATTCAAATTTGCCTCTATGTAAACCCCACTCTGACACCTGGGCAGCATCAGAGCAACTTCCTCCGTTCCTGACGGAAAAAGTTCTAAGGTTTTACGTCTCTGCCAATCAAGAAAATTGGGTTGATCTTCTTCCCTGGGCAGAGTTTGCTCACAACTACCATTACCATGAAGCAGCTTCCAATTCCCCCTTCTTTATCTTGTATGGTTGTAATCCCAGACTACCAGCCTTCTCTTCTCTTCCTCACTCAGAGGTACCAGGGGTGGGTTCTCTCTTTTGCATGTTTTCTACCATCTGGGATCTAGTAAAAACCAGCCTGAGGAGATCCGCTATCCGTGCTAAGAAGGTGTATGACAAGAGGAAGAGGATAGTTCCTCAACTCACCCTAGGGGATAAGGTGTGGCTGTCCACCCAGAAAATCCATTTGAAAGTTCCTAGTAAGAAATTGACTCTTAGATTTATCGGTCCTTTTGAAATATCCGAGGTTATCAACCCGGTGGCTTTTAGATTAAAGCATCCTCCTTCGTTACGTATTCCTAGTGCTTTTCATGTTTCTCTCCTTAAACCCGTGGTTACCAATCAATTTTCAACTACGGAGAGACCTCCACCTCCTGTGGAAGTTCAAGAACAGCTGGAGTTTGAAGTCAAGCAACTTCTGGATTCCCGTCGTTCAAGAGGAGTTCTGCAGTTCCTAGTGGATTGGAAAGGGTACGGACCTGAGGAGCGTTCATGGGTTTCTGCTTCTGATTTACACATCCCACGGCTCCTGCGAAATTTCCATAGAAAATTCCCCACCGAGCCCGTTTAGGAGTCCACCTTTTTTGGTAGGGGGTACTGTTACACTCACCTTTTCCCCGTTCCTGTGCCGCGATCACCGCATCGCCATCTCTCTTCCGGGTCTCGGCTGCCGGCTGGTCACATGATCGCGGCGGGGAATTTATACTTGTCTCTATGTAAACCCCGCTCTGATGCCTGGGCAGCGTCAGAGCAACTTCCTCTGTTCCTGACTTGGTTGTTTCAGTGTATCTCCTTTGTGTACCAGACCTGCTTGTTACTACTCCAGCTCTCCTACCCCAGTGTACCAGACCCAGGCTTCCTGACCTCAATTTTTCTGCTGCCCTTGTGTACCGACCCGGCTATCCTGACTACGCATATCTCTGGCATTCCTGTGTACCGATCCGGCTATCCTGACCACGTATATCTCTGGCATTCCTGTGTACCGACCTGGCTATCCTGACCACGTATATCTCTGGCTATTCCTGTGTACCGACCTGGCTATCCAGACCACGTATATCTCTGGCTATTCCTGTGTACCGACCTGGCTATCCTGACCACGTATATCCCTGGCTATTCCTGTGTACCGACCCGGCTATCCAGACCACGTATATCTCTGGCTATTCCTGTGTACCGAACCCGGCTATCCAGACCACTGTATTGTCTATATCCAGTTCCTGGCTCCAGTGTTGCCTTCGGTTTCCTCCCGCATCCTTACCTCTAGAGGCAGACCACTGGACCGCGACCTGAGATCCTCCGCAGCTAAGCCCATCCCTGGTGTTCTTGGTGAACACCAGGGGGTTCGTTAGACTCCCCACCACCGGCCACGTTCACTCCTGTTCTTGATCGCAGCCACTGTTCTTGTCACTTTACGAAAATTGACTGGAAATGATTGGAAATTAATGTTGCTGAGGTTAATAATAATGTAGGGATAAAAAAAGAGTCAGATTATGGGATTTTAGCGAAAAAATCAGGATTTTAGAAAAAAAATCAGAATCCAAAACCAAAACACGCAAGGGCGGTTTTGCCAAAACCAAAACACGAAATTAATCCAGACCCAAAACCAAAACCAAAACACGGGGGTCAGTGAATATCTCTACATCCTACACCCCCATTTGATATACATAATACGGGGAAGAGAGTACAATCTCATTCTTATATATTTTATACTGTACAGGGAGCAGTGACCAGCCTTTGTTTGTAGCTTCCATCACACTTAGAAAGTGGGTTTTTAAAATCATTTCTCAGAATATTTGCCTTGTTCTGCATATGGCTGCAAATTATTACAAATTTCATTGACCTTATGTGTTCTCAGTCCTACGCCCACCACACAGCAGAATGAATTGACTATCCCAGCTCTAATCATATACTATAAATTTCATGAAATGCCAATTTACAAAGACTGTATGGAATGGCATTCTGTGAAAATGGAAAAAGCAGCACTTAAACATTGTATAGCTGTAACTTTACACTCCTGCAAAACAGCCTATTCTGCAGCGAAACTCGATTATGATCACAATTTTACGCTCCCTGCCCTCCTAATTAAGTATTAATAAGAAAATCTTTTTAATCTCTTACTTTTATGGGCAAGAAAGTTGTGGGTTATGGAAAGCAAGAGATGAAAAGGGACATGAGCACATAATCGTGTGCCAAACAAGACAACAAAGCGAAGGGCTTAAAATTTTTCAAGTGCAAAACAGATTCTACATTGCTAGTATGTCTATCTATCTATCTATCTATCTATCTATCTATCTATCTATCTATCTATCTATCTATCTATCTATCTATCTCTATCTATTCACACATTACATTTACATAATTCTAAACAGGTATAGATAATATAGATCCTGTCACAGACCCACCATCACCCCAGCACCATGACCTCAGAGCCATCGCTGTCCCTTTTCTACATTCCTAAACACAGGGAAGGTTCATTCTATTTTAACTGTATGGTTTCATGTATACTACATACATTTTAATTAAATAATTAATAATGCCCCTCCTGCTTACATTTTTAATATAAATATGAGTGCCAACTTCTTACACATATATATTAAGAGTCAATACAAAACAATCTGCTTATGAATCCTGAAAGAGGCCAGTTTAGAAGGAAAGCGAAATAGTGGGCTTCAATAAATGTATAGATATGTGATATGTATTATGAATATGTGGTACCAAAGATTTATGGGTAGAAATATCCCTGTATCATTAAATCTGATACTTTGTGCTCCATGTACTACTGCTTTGAGATAACCAACGTAGATGGTGGCATATCAAGGTAAAAATAAGTGTATATCTCTTGATCGTCATTTATACAGATTATGGGACAAAGAGCAAAATAAGGTGGAAAGACTTAAAAAAAACGTGCAGCTGGAGTTTTGCTCAGCTCTTTCCTGCACTGGCTTTTCTATGTGACCCACATTTGTCTTAAACTATAAGCATTATTATGGGCTAAGTGACTGGTATTGTAAGCATCTTAAAACTTATTAGTGGACTTTATAATATTGCTAAATTACTGTTTTTGGAGATTATTACTTAATTATTTTCCTTAATTTATTTATTCCCTTTTCTTGCAATTTTAGAGCATACTTACCAATGTTTCAATGATCCCCTCTGGTAGAACCCAGAGGTGAGGTGGGGTGTGTGGATGGAGGGGGGCGAGGCACAGAGAATCGCAAAATGTTGCCCCTCCCACACAATGACGCTGCGGGGGGAGGGGGCAACAATGATGCGATTCACTGCAATTTGCATCATGGAGGCTCTTATCCTGCCCACCTATCTCTCTCCTGAACGTGGACTACAAGGTACTAGCCAAGCTAAAGGCTGTCAATGGACAGATAGTTCTTCCGGAACAGACCTGTGGCATTCCTGGCTGCATGATTGCAGGTAATCTTGCCCTACTCAGGAACATGGTCCATTATATCAAGGATCGCTGCATGCTAGGGACCCAGGTCAGCCTTGATCAGAGAAATGCCTTTCATCATGAAAATTTTTGTTCATATGTTAACCTTATGTACCTTCACATTTACAGCTCAGTGTTGGTGAACGGCTGGAAAACTGACCACTTCCCAGTTCTCTCTGGGGTCAGACAAGGCTGCCCTCCTTTACCTCTTTTTGTTTGTTGCATAGAGCTCTTTGCGATGGGCATCAGACAGAATCCTGAAATTAGAGGGATCACTACACCGGGACCCAACCGACAAGAGGTCGAATGCACGGTCTACATGGATGATGTCACTGTCTTCTGCAATGATCAGTGTTCGGTGATATCACTCGTTCAGACCTGAGAGAACTTTAGCAAAGCTTCAGCATTGTGTGAACATGCCTTTACTACACTCCGTCTATGCTGACCCACTCCATCCCTTTCCCATTCCATGTCTAAAGCTGTAAGGAGTCCTAAGTAGAAGTAGAAGCTGGGACAAAATCTCCATACAGATGTATGCGTAAACATTTTTGGTGCTCTTGCTGGCGTATGGAATTGTGTATTTTACTTAAATAAAACAGACATTAGTTCAACTCTACATTTTTACAATTACATTTCACTTAGTTAATAGTGATCAATGACGTGCTCTGCTGTGAGAAACATGGTATTCAATCATATGCATCAATCTGGAGGAAATATTATCACTTCTAGAAATACCATCTTGGTCAAATTGGCTCTACTAGAAATTTTTAATAAATAATAAAACCTCTGGCGTTTAGAATGGCTGCAGTTCAAAGCCACTAATTACAAGGGGTCTGCAAGATTAGTAGCTCAATCGGTGGATCAGATGCAAATATTGTCCAGGTGTAAGCGGAATAGTTAGCTAAGTGTTGGTTTTATAATGTTTATAGTTGTATAAGGTTTATGTTTTAATTGGATCTACGATAAATATTTATTAATAGAAAGATATTACCCATCCGCAGCCCACGTATCTGTTTGCGGTTCGAGCCCACTATTGCAATCTATTCTACTAGAAATGTTATCTACTTCATATGGCTCCTTCTAGAAATACCAGCATACTGCCTCTTCTATAAATGCTGTCTAGTTCATACTGCCCCTTCTAGAGATATTAAAATAAAAAAATATGCAACACTAAATTAAATGCAACTATATACAGTATACAATGTAAACAATAATACATTAATAATTAATGAATATTAATAAATAAAAACTATAAAAATGATCATTGGATAAACTCACTTTACTATAAGCAAAAAAAAATCATGCACAGAGAATAATTAATAATTAAACCAACCACAAAACCAATGCAAACAAATGCAATTATCAAAATAAACTGGATTCAGCTGTGGTTTTTGTAAACATATCTGGTTACAGATACAATAGAAACTATCATTAAATAATAAGCAGAATTTTTACTGCAATCGGAAGCACAGAGGTCCCAATTGACACCCACCCTTCTAGAAAGACCATAGGCCTGACTCATTAAGGAAAGTAAGGAAAAAAAAGGTGTACATTTTCATCTGGACAAACCATGTAACAATACAAGGGGTGTAAATTAGTTTATTATTTTGCACATAAGTAAAGTACTGGCTGTTTTATTATGTAGCACATATATACTTGATAGCTTTATTTGTACACTGAAATTTAAAATTGATCTAGGACATGACCTATCCCAACTATAAATCTGTCCCCACATTTTAAATTGACTTCCCCTTCCAATGCAACATGGTTTTGCCCAGGTGCAAAGTTACTCTATTTTTTAGCTTTCCTTACCATGATGAATCAGGCCCCATATGTTCATACTGCCTCTTCTAGAAATGCCATCTTGGTTTTCCCTTCTAAAAATATAATCTAGCTAATACTGCTCCTTCTGGAAAAAAAACCTCTAGTTTACACTGGAGGTATATGTCATGATTTGAACTCAGGGCTCTTGACTTTAAGCAGTGATAGGCAATCCAATACACTTCAAGGGTGGGCCTCCTACCTCCAAAAGGGCTGTACATTACCCTTAATTTCAAAACAACTTTGGCACCACCACATCACTCATGCCACAATGCACCCACATACAGCAAAATCCCCCCACATGCCACTCAGACTTTCCAACATGCCCCCATTCTACTCAGATCTCCCCATAGACCTCTGCATATATTCACTCACATCTCTTCCCACCCCTCCTCACACCTCCCCATACTTACCTACACAGCTGGAACCCACAGAGGAAAGGAAAGAAGGGAAGGATGTAGACCAGAACGCACTGCATTTAGACCTCCTCCTCTGGTTGTGCTGCGTGCAGGGCCGGATTAAGGGAATGAGGCCCCTGGGCTAAGGGGGCCTCCACATGAGGTTACATGACAATTAAACTAGCTGCACCCATTCACTCTCATTCTCTGCTTGCAGAGAATAAGTGATAGCCAGAGTAGTGGGCTGTGGCCTGTTGCCCACCATTGCTCAGAAATGCTGCTGTTCTGCCAAATGAACAATTCTAGCTGTTGGACAGCTATTTGCCTTGTGTATAGCTTAGTTTAACTCTGATGTTCTAGCTCCAGCCCTTGACTTTATATATAAGGCAGGTCTGTCCCTTTCTCCTTGCCAGATTATTGTGATCCAGCTCAGTAGTCTAGTTGCTGCTGTTACCTGCTGCATTCTGCCTTCATTTGCTCTCTACATGTGCACCGTTAATGTCTAGTCATCCACTTTCACTTATATAATACGGATCTACTTTACTGTATACGGAAGCTGACTGCCTCCGATCATTCTTTGTTCTCCTATACCTATCTGTGCTTTCCTTTCCAGATGTTAAACTCTGATTCTGACTCCAGACCACAATATGCTAGTCTAGCTATATCTAGTTTATACTTCCTCTTCTAGAAATACCATCTAGTTTATACTAACCCTTCCAGTGATGCAATTTTGTTTACACTGTCCCTACTTAAAATATCATCCAGTTTATATTGCCACATCTAGAAATACTATTTAGTTCATACTGTCCATTCTAGAAATTCCACATACAGTCATTTATATTGGCTGTTCGAGAAATATCATCTAGTTTACACTGCTTCTCCTACAAACATTATCTAGTTTACACTGCTTCTTCTAGAAATACCATCTAGTTCATATTTACCATTATAGGAATACCATTTAGTTCATAATGCTGACCCTTCCACAAACACCATCTAATTTATACTGCCTAGAAATACCATCTAGTTTATGTTGCTTTTTTGAAAAAATCATCTAGTTCATATTACCCCTTCTAGAAATACCATCTAGTCTATACTCCCTCTACTAGAAATACCATTTAGTTCATACTGTCTTTTCTAAAAATACCATCTAGTTCATACTGCTACTTCTATAAATACCATCTACTTCATATTACCTGTTTTAAAAATGCAATCTAGTTTTTACTGCTCTTTCTAGATATAGATCTATGTTTTATTGAATCTTCCACAAACACCATCAAGTTTATATTGTGTAATTTAGAAATACTTTCTAGTTCACATTACCATTCTAGAAATACCATTTACTTTATACTCCCTCTACTAGAAATGGCACCTAGTTCATACCCTTCAAGATATACCATGAAGTCCATCCTGACCCTTCTAGAAATACCATTCAGTTTATACTATCCCTTCTAGAAATACTTTTTAGTTCATACTGTCCCATATTGTTTACACTGCCTCTGCTATAAATATCATCTAGTTTATACTGTCCCTTTAAGAAATGCTATCCATTTATACTGCCCCTTCTAGAAATACCATCCAGTTTATGCTACCCCTTCTAGAAATATTATTTAGTTCATACTGTTACATATTGTTTACACTGCCTCTTTTAGATATATATTCTAGTTTATACAACCCCTTCTAGAAATGCCATTTATTTCCTATTGCCCCTTCTAGAAATACCATCTCATTTAAGTTGATCTATGTCTCTTGTCACTAACCTGGCTTCACAATGATGTTGTTTGACATTATTTTGCATACATACAATTAAAGAAGAAACTGTACTTAATAGACTTTTATCTCTGTTCTCAGGTATCTCAAGGTCATTTTGCTTGATCAATCATATGATTAAAATGCAATTCTCATACCCTTGGTGCAGCAGAATATCAGTCACCACCAGATAATCATGACAGGGAATGACCTGTAGGTCATGAGAAATTAAATTGGAAAACACATTATTGAACACTACCTTTTTCACAGTGAATACATTACATCCCTTCTCTCGGATAATTGTCATTATTCTTCTTCCACTGTCAAAGTTCCTATTGATTTTCAACACTATACCAGATTATTTGTGTGTATTTATTGTTGTTGTTTTTATGCTCATGTGTCATATATATCTACTGTTTACATAGCTTGTAGATCATTTACAATATAATTTAATGGAAGATAAGTACTTTAACTGATTGTCTTGCTATTTGTGGTAGCAGAGTAAAACAGGAGTTTACATACTGTGTGAAGCTCCGTTTTGTCCTACCAAACATACTTCCAAGGAGGGAGAACGGAGGGAGGGGGAAATAAATACGTAGCAGGCTTCAGTGCACATTCTGTGCATGCATTTAGTGCAACACTTCACAATATGACATATGCACATTGGAAAAGTGAGAGATTGTGAGCCTGTCGAATCTAAATCAGATTGTTCACCTTTAAGTGTCAGTTTATCAGTTATGAGCTCATCAGCCGGGAGATAATGACACAACAAGTTCAGTGTGTACCAATCGCTCTGCTTTATTAGTTACAAGTCTATATCTATGTAGCAAAAATAACGTATTACAGAAAACTATGCCCCAAACGTTTTTAACCACTCATTCTTCATTTAAACAGATTTTGCTACATTCTCACATTTTCACACAGGAATACTCCCCAGGGGGGAGTTGGCTTATCTCCTGTGCTGCCATATTCAGGGTCATGAGCACAGTCTCCTGCAAACAATGAATAACTCCTACAAACTAGCTGTATCTAATCTGTCTTTAAGCTATAAGAGAACAAAATGGCTATAAGGCAACAAGATGGCGTCAGCTAAGCAAAATCACATTTCTCAAGCCATAACGAACATCATGCAATGAATGTGATAGTAAGAACTACTACATCTCTAAGTCTATGAGTGAACAGAGGCAAGCTCACACCTTGCCTCCATTACCTGAACACCAGGGCATCACCGAATCATCCATCATCAACAAACTCACTTGCATCTGGGTGTAATGATGTGACACCAAATTTAAAAATGCCAGTACGGGGGATTTTGGTTGATTTACATAAAATCAGCAGTTATTTAGTAGTATGAGTGATAATTTGTAAATCACCTTATCTTTCAGAAAGAAATTGACAGCCAGATTGACACTTTCTTAAATCACCGAAACCATCTTGACAGACATTGCATTATTTTGCATTTTAACACTAAAACGTAGGAATATTAAACATTACTCTAGCAAGTCACCAGTCAAATCTTTGAAGTTTATTGAAAAAAACTTCTCAATGGACTCATAGGGGTGAGATAAGTAATAAAACAGTGAGATGAACAAAACAAAATGGTCCAGATGTCATGTGACCACTTCATATTAAACAAGATGGATGTTGTTAGAGATTTACATCAGCTTTTTGCTTATCCTTACTGGATTTTTACAAGCTTTTAGATGATGAAGGAGGAGGATTTTGAACGAGGAGGAAAGGGCAGAGAGAGAGAGAGGAGAGATGGAGAGTGGTTATTAGAGCACCAAGACTTATTAGAGAAAGAAAGAGCAATCTTTCTCTATTTGCTATTACTGAGGTCAAACAGCGCTTTATGTTAAATAGGTAGATAATTTATCCTTACATGCAGAGTTAAAAGAGGATCTAGAAAAACTGACCTGCTGCAGTAATGTAATTCATGGGCTTCTAACGTTATTGATGAGTTTACATTTTTTTGCATCCAGCCCATTTCACTCGTTCACAGCAATAGCGATGAGCAGGGGTCAAAGCATTTTAAATCAAGTTCTCAAATCATTTGTACATGTGCACAACTTACCTACCAAAGAATTGGCTTGGCAAAAGACATAACTGTTTTATTTAAAAAATCGCCTTATTTCCAAATATCCTGATTTATTAAGGAACGTAAATGCTGATACGTGGTGTATTTTACATTAAATTGCACCGTGCATGCCAGAAACGAACTCTATGCCAGAGAACGCAAGTGTATGCAATTTATCTTCGAGCGCAAAGGACAATTTAGACTAGGATTTCATGGTCAGAACGGGGAGGGGAATGGGCCTATGAACGTAGTGAATGTGCAGTAAGGGTGTGCCAAGCTTGAGCGCAGCAGCGTTCAATTCAAGCTTTGGGCATCTGTAAAATACGATATATACAGTCGTATTACTTGCACCAGTTACAGGTCTGGTGTAAGTGCTGAGGGATAGGGATTATGGTCACATATGAATGCTAGAGCATGTGTTTGCAATCAATAGCAACTGTAAAAATGCATTTAATGCACAGGAGACATTAATAACATCCTGAGTAATGTATTTCACAGTGGGGGAAAAATATAAAAAACACTTTTTATTTAATGTTTTTTCATTAATGACTATATTATTAACAGTTGACAATAACTGAATACTTTTTTGTGTTTGTGTTCTCCTGGGACTTTGTATTTTTAATATGTATTGTACATATCATGCAGTGTATTGTATCTGTATGTGCAGAGCGTACCTAGACTCGTATTCAACAAGAGACGTTTCTTCCGAACCACTTGTAATCGAATAAGGACGTGCGTATGCCAATTTATGTGCATTTTTTTAAAAATGCACATTACGTTCATTTTTCGTTCCTTAATGACTCGGGCCCATATTGTTTGAAGTCCTTCGCAATACAAAGAAGAAATCGAACAGCAAGGACACCTCTATCACTCAGTCAGTGTTCAGATGTTGAGTGATGCAAATCTGAGAATAAGGAGGGTCTTAACAGGGTAACAGCAAATAATGTTTATGTATTGTATCAACCACCATTGCACTTATGACTTATTGCTAGCTAACAACTTGGGTAAAGGGAAGTCCTTGGATTTGTTAATCTTCCTTAGGGAGGATCTGAATGCAATTCAGTGGCCAGCAGTAATGTTGTGCTGGTCGAACCTAATCATCCGACTCTCCTGGATGGTCACTATTCCTGCCCCTGTCATGAGGACCCTCCTTAAGAAGGTTAGAAGTCCAGTTGGCATTTTTTAGGTCACTCAGGGCAGTTAGTATTAACCATCCTTTAATCACCATGGAGTGGTTGCACCTATTTAGGCTAGATGGGGTTCACGTGACGGACAAGGGTTTATGGCTTTTTATAGAGCAAACATATTGAAGATTGGGGGTTTTAGTTCTGCCACTTGGTGGCGGGCTGTGAGTCCTTTAAAGTATCACAGCTTTGGCAGGAGAGCATTGCAGTCAGCGACTAAATCCGCTGATTGGCCGCAGGTCACTGCCCATTTTGAAGTAACCTGATTATTGGTCCTTTTGTATGTCGGACACCTTGACCTGCTTTGTGTGGGTACGTCTTTGTGAGCCCATAAGGGGTGTAGTCACTTTGACTCCAAATTTACCACTGGCCAATCGTAAAGGATTATATTCTGGGACCAGGGGCTAGTGCCCGGTGACCATACCCTGTTTGGTTTTGTTATTAGTTGCTAGCTGACTCACAGGGCTCTCTCCACCACTATTCTTGTTTTAATAAAACTGTGACCTTTTGCCAAATTTTTATTGATGGTAGGTGCCTTGAACCTGTTCACTTACACTAACTAAGCTACAGGGTGGACCGGTAAAAGGAGAGAAACTCCAATGCTGGCTGTGGACCAAGGGGAGAGGTGTATTGTGATTAATGTGGTGACAAAATACATCTTCTCCTGCCAGTTACAGAGTTTGTAAAGGAGAAACCCTCTCCCTCCTGCATCAAAAAGAGTGTATTTTATTTATCCTATTTTAGTACTAATCAACAAAGTGCTAAGCATTAATAGCTCATTAATACCTGAATGGGTTAAAGGCAATATTCTGTCATTGGCTAATTATTACATAATTATCACAGTTACCGTAAACCCTACATGCTGTTGGCTGTTTGTATATATGAACCAACTATTATGCCACTGTTTTACATTATCCTTTAAAACTCTGCTTGCCTGATGCTATGGGTCTAAAGTGTTAGTGTGTAGGAGGGGCTTTCGCTCCGTCTCCTATATTTGTTTCCATAGAAACACTAGTTTCCCCCGTGGTCCAGAAGAAAACAGAAAGTGAGGTAGGACTTCATTGTCTGATTTGCACTACTGTGCATGCCCAGACCTCCGATGTTCAGCTTTTCACGCTGCACATACATTTCAGATAGTGAAGGGGACTATAGAAGCTGCATGGCACCAATAATATAAAGTTCCCAAAGTGCCCTAAACTGTGACCGGAAACTCCCCACTCTATATATATGAGGGCAGGCTGTATTCATTCTGTTTGTTATGCACAAGACAAACAATAAGGGAAATATGTTTGTTATGCACTAGATGGACAATAATGCCCATTTGGTCAAATAGTAAAGTATTGCACGCCTACACATTACTAAAGAGGTGATGAAAAATATTTTTTAATCAAGTCTGACATTCCATACATTACTTTAATAAAACTTTCTGAATACATTTGCTGTCCTACATTTTTTATTTTATTTCTAAACCTTGCAAACCAAAGGCGTGACATTGTAATTTTTTATCCCTGTGAAAAAAATCACAATATTTCGAAACATTTCTATTATGGCTTCATTAAACATGTATGTTCCCTACAGCACTGGCTTGATTGCATTACGATTTGAAAGCTCATGATGTTCAGAGACTTTCATTTTTCCTTAAAGGCAAAATGTAGAACAAACAAATGTAAAACGGTTTATTTCATTGCCACTTTTCATGCACAGAGATGTTTTATGCAAAAAGGGATTCCAAGAGTTTGATTCTCATCTAAATATTTGTACGCCAAGTTCACTTCATTTTATATTCATCATGTATTTGTAACAGCATAAATTTTTATACGTGTACAAAATACACTGGGGAACACTTATTTAATAACATAGTAAAAATGTGAAATAGCCAGCGTGTTTTAAACCAATAATGTGATGAATGCTTTGTTGCAAGTGTAAAGGGTCCGCCCTGGACTTGATACGTTGACCTGTGGAGAATTACCGACCTGACCAATGGCCTTTCTGCAACCACACACTCAATATACCTGCCGAAAAGAAACAAGTGAAGATCCAGAGGAACACAAAGTAGATGTGCATGGGATGTATAACTGTGATAAGGCACCTTGGCCACACCCAGTTGTTGCTATCCCAGTTGCGATAACCTGAGTTCGGGGACCACAGAAAATGTTTTCCGCACAGGTATCATACTCTCATACGAGGGCAGAACTAGGAGCAAAAACCACAAGGAACAGAGTTACTCACCGTGAACTGCATCGTTCTCTTTTATTGACACTCACCCACTTGATTGTTTAACCTGCACCAAACACAACACAATCCCTCGCACAAAATGCATCCTACTTAGATAGTGTATACCACCCACGTTACTCTAGCAAGGCGTAATGACCCTATCAACAACTACATGGTCACTATACTGCTCAACTAGCAACTACAGACTAGATATAGTGCACTATTCTAACTACTTCTGTGACACACTCGCAATTCCACAATGCAACAGATCACAACAATACAAAAGCGTCAAAAACATACAAAAAAGCAATCACTATGGAAAATCACCTCAACTTATTTATAATGGGGGCAAACGAGTGCAATGATAGGGTGGGAAAACACCATGTCCAGGAACAAGGGACCACAACGTCTCCCTGCTGTCTCATGGAGCTTCCTGGTGTCTAATAGAGCTTCCTGGTGGTCCAAAGCATAAGGGAGGCAATAGGACAATGGCGTGGAGGAAGGGGATAAAGAGGAGGGTGAACTCCTGATGGGCAACAGGTATAAAGCCTGAGCAGAAGGGCATGAACCTAGTAAAATAAAATGACAGGTCTATCCAAAGATATGACACAGGTCTAAGGCCTGGATCTGCCTGGAGTCCAAAGGCCTAGTGCTCAAATATACGTGATTCTAATATACTTACAGGCCTAGAACCCTAGACTAAGTTGCCCACAGGCCTAGTGTCTGACTGTAACGTGCCCACGGGCCTCCTGTCTGACCCTGAGGCAAGCTCTGTCGAAAGTACTTACCTGGTCTGGTAGCTTTCGTTGGTAGCAGGGAGAAACCTTGAAAGCTCTTTGCCTTGCCCCTGAAGCTGTTCAGCAATGGTGTCTTTACTGGTCTGTTGGCCATTTCAGTGCTTTCTCTTCTTTCTTGCCGCCATGCTCAAAGTTTCATCATCGACTTCTTGCTTGGCTTGTTGCCCGCTGCCGTCCTCAATATGTTGCTGCCGTCTTCTGTCTTCGGCTGGTGTCTTATTTCTCTTCGGAAGCTCTCAACTGCTCTCTCTCTCCAACATACTGCACCACCATATAGTCTTTCAATCCCCACCAAATAGGTCTGTAATGCCAACAATACAGTCAAAAAGGAGGTGACTAACAGCAGGACTGGGTTGGTAGGCTAAGTATTATGCCCCCTAACTAGAAAGCCCAAGTGTATGATCTGTAGGAAAGTAAACGTTAACCTCTTCTGGAAACCCAATAATGGTATGTCTGCTTAGTGGCCAGCCCTACACCATCATTGCTTCAAGAAGCTCTGAGAGAACAAATCCAGAGTTGCTGCTACTTCTGCTTACAGCAAGGGACAGCAGTAGAAGTCACAGCAATCACATTTACATTTATCACCAGGGTAACTATTTGGACCCCTAAGGTATTTCAGCCAGGCAAACAGCCCTGTACCATGGAACAAACAGAAGTGGCCTCTCAAATGTAGTAAGGAACTATCTGTATTGCAGCTATGGGAATCTTTCCAATTGTATGTGGGAAGTAGAAAAAAATCGCTCAATTCTATAATATGTATGAATGGCACTAATACCAAAGGAGACAACTTCTACAGTAAGTGGTGGGTGGAAAGACGTTGAGACATGGGGAGTAGGACATTAGGACAGGCCAGGGACAAGTAGACTGACAAGAACCATAAGGGCATGCAAGGGTGTGAGAAAAGACAAATATGGGCACACAATACATGAGTCAACAAGTGGAAGAACTGAGGTAAAAAGGGTAGCAGGCAAGATAAAAGAGGGGTAGTCAGAAATATAGGAGACAGGCATGAGAAACTGGGTATTTTTTTCCTTTGCTGTATGATTGAGTTACAACATTAAATAATCCTACACACACACTCATATATAAACTTATGCTTGACAAATGGGAATTTGTATTCACTCTATGTAAGATGTCCCAAGTCAATTTGCTAAAGTCTTGTATACTAAATGGTGTAAAGTGTTCATTCTACTCAGCTCCTTATTAGTTCTAAGGACACAATGAGAACTTGCACTTTGTACTTCTTGGTGAATATGGTGAAAGTGAAATGTCTGCTTAAAATACCCTAAGGAGAGAACTTAATTAAAGTATATAAAATGGCAAAGTAATAAAGCTCAAAATAATAAGTCTTTCAATAAAGAAAACACACACACACATACTGTACATTTGTTGTCTGAATGGGCTTAGTGAGCGTGTAATTTATGTGAATGTATTCTTTACTTGAAGAACCATTCTTAATCATGTTTGAATTGCAATGTGTTATTTTTGGCTGGTGTCTAGGCTTTATGTAACTATTAACTATGGCTGACTAATGGTCTTGTAGGTGTTGTTCTATTGGGGTAAGGGGTGAGTTTTTTTAACAGCCACACATTTCTCATTAACTATTGCTGGAATAATCAAAGTGCAACAACATGTCTACAAGTCTTACATTGTTAATCTACTATTACTATGTGTTTCTAGCCACCAATGCTTAGAATAGTTGTGTAATTAATGTTTAGCGAGGTCGTAAATTAAGGTCCACATTTACGCTTATTTATGCTGTATATTATCGCTTAGTATGATACTAAGACTGCATGCTTTTAGCTACTTCTCAGGGTCTCTGAGATAAGTGAAATAAGTAAAATAGTCTATGAGTCAGGTTACTTCTAAAGAACATGTCTTTTTGATCAAACTGTGCTTTGGAACATTGTTTTCTAACCATATTTTTAGTATTTTTTGTCTAAACTATTATTAAATGATGGACAATTTTTCATTCTGCTGTTAGTAACATTTATTCTCCCTATAAACACTGGAAGCTGGAAGCTGAAACACCTGTAATATGTTTTTAGATTTAATGCAACAAATTATATATTTTGGTTTTAGGACCACTTAAATATGACTGAAGTCCAGAATTGTTGGAATCAATTTGCCTATCTCTACTTGCAGGAACTCCCATATTGAGCAATGTCAGATGCTTTAACAAAGCAGCAGTAATCTAGTAGGGGGGAATGGAAATTCATCTCTCAGCACTGATAATTGGAGGAAAATCCAACTCTGCTGCCTAGCACTGACTGCCAAGCATCAAGATCACTTTCCAATTTGGATGCACATGTGAGTGCCCACATTGGGCAAGAGTAGTGACTGGATCACTCCCAGATGAGCACACACACAAAACACACAGACAGTGGTCATTTACCAAATAGATTTATGGACATTACATTTGTGGCCAGCATACACTAGGAATAGAATGTTCTAGCATTGTTATTTCCTGTCTCCAGGGCCGCCTTCAGAAAAAATCGGGCCCAGTACGGGCCCCCGTGCCACCTGGGCCCCCCCCCATGAGTGGGGGCCCCCCCATGAGCGCCCCCCCCATGAGCAACACATACTTACCTGGGGCCCGCCGCTGGTCTCCGCTATTCTGTCTTCAGCCTGGCTGTCACCGTGACAGCCAGGCACCAGGATCCGATCGCAGGGGTGGAGGAATCATTCCCCCTGCGATCATGTGATCTGTCACAGGCAGAGCACATGATCGCAGGCTGAAGACAGAATAGCGGAGACCAGCTGCGTGCCCCAGGCAAGTCTGTGCTAAGCTGTTGTACCGGGCCCCCTGGTGAGCCCGGGCCCGGTACAACAGTACCCTCCGTACCCCCCTGCCTGTCTCCCCTATGCAGTATTTACATTAAATTCTGCAGCAAAATAGCATACAAATTACAATGACCTTAATATTTAGAAATGACTCTGCATTACTGCGTTACTGCTGTGAGGCCAGAGGTGGTGCTGCTGACACCTTTTTAAAAAAAATAATATTATCAGCACCAACAACATTTGTTTGCTTAACAAGGATACCAAACAACTGTAATGGTGTCATAGGCTGTGGACAATGGCGGGAAACAGACATCTTTCATCTATGGCCCCCAGCCTGCTGCTCCCTATATCACTTATTCTCTGCAAGCAGAAAATAAGAGTGAATGAGAGCGGCTGGCTTCCTCATCATGTGGCTTCCTCTGTATAATGCAGGAAGGTCCCACAGCACAGCCGGTCAGTGAAGGGGAGGAGTTAGTGCAGTGCATCCTGGGATACATTATCTCCCTCCTTACTCTGCGGGATCCTGTTCAGGGAAGTATGGAGAGGTTTAAACAATTAGGGTAAAAGAGAAAGGAGGGGGAGTAAACCAACCGCACTAGTCAATTATGTATTTCTAGATCTTCTCTTATTGTAAAATTGTATTGTTTATTACAAATAATTGGGAAGGTGCTATCCTACTGACTTGTTTAGGAACAATATATTTTCAAGACAAGAAAAGAGTAAATTTTATGGGATTTTAACTCAATTAAAATCTAATTTTTATTTTGTTTTATTAAAAATGTTTATTTCATTGTAACTTACATTTTTAATAATAAAGAAGTTTTATCAGCAAAATGTAAAATCAATCTAAATAGAGATAGAAAAATAACAAATAATAAGTGATAATAAATATTTAAGTGTTTAATATACTGTGGCTAGTGTGATGTGTGGATTTCACTTCGTCTAGTATATATCAGCAGTGTAGATATTAGTATAAACCCTTTCTTTCTTAGAATACCTCTTCCATGTGTGTTCTTAACATCTGTGCTTAATACATTGGTGGGTGATCAATCTGAGGGGAATATTATCATTGTAATTCCTTTTATGTTATTTAAACAAAATTCATGCTGTTAATTGACCTTATACCGTAGACCAATTACTAACATATATTAAATACTCCAAACGATATGAGCCTTGGTCATTGGTGACCAGCCCCTTCTCTGGGCTCATTTTATTCTCATTTTTCTCACTTTTTCACTCTCTTATATTTTAATATTTCACCCTATTCTGACCATTCATGAGTGTTCTTTTAGAATACTAATACAAGTTGTATTTTAACTGCTTTATGTTTGGTAGAGGACTGGAGTGCTTTGAGTGCAACCCTAGCTCTTCCTTTTCTTAATGATTTAATTCATGTTGCACTTAGTACCCCCTCTGTAGTTGCAGATTGTGCAACCAAGGAGGATGGCCAAAACCCGGTGCGGAACTACCCCATTTTTTTGTCTCTTAAAGGCATATCTCCCAACATTGAAGGCTAAAATATGGTCATACCCCTGACCCACCTATTCCCCATGTACATCTACTTAACCACACCCCCGATTAACCAAGTCACAAAGTATTACGATGTACGCCATTTTGAATCTTTCCTCCGAAAAACGTAGCATGCGTTCATTAATTACCTTTCATCTTAACTTTAATTTTTTTCTTGTATGTTAAAATTAACCTAACTTAGACAATGAAAGAAAATGTCTGATTATTTGATATGGTGTGCGTGATTTGTACCTTTGTTACTAAATAATCCTTTGTATTTTTAGTTCATTATGCTGGAAGTGAATACATTTGGGTTTATTTAAATTTACAAGAGGCCATCTACAAATACGTTTGTGCAACATGCAATCTGTGCCCAAAATAAACATAGCTGAAAATGGATATTCCATTATGGGTTGAGTGAAATGGAAAAATAACAAAGTTTTGCTGTGTTGTATACATATACCTTTATGCTTGAAGCTACAATATTTAAAAGAAACGAAAACAAAACTTAAAAACAATGAATATCGAAGTGAATTGTTCTGCTAGGATTTACTGTTTGTCTGTTAAGAAGATATAGTATTAAACTAACAAACCTTGTTACAGTTTTGTTCTTACTCAGTTGTGGGCAACTAACTACATTTGGAACATTGTTAAAAATTCACAGCACGTACAGCTGCTTGGAAAGAAAACCCTCAAACCCACATAAGTCAGGCTTCACTGGTTCTTCGGTCATTACAGCAAAATTTATACCTGTAGTTTATGTAACAGAGGATTCACTGTACGCACTTTATTAAACTGCAAATGTCAATTTCAGAGCTCAGGATGTGATTAATTTTCTGCTTCTCTACAAATGCGCTTTCTCACACAGGTGCCTCAGGGAAAAATAACTAATTTGACACATAGGAAGCTTTGTGTCTGGTTTCTTCACTGTACCTGGAAATCAATATAGGATGAGCCATTATTAAAAGGTAATAACGGATATTCCATTACAGGGTTATGACTTTCAGATGGAACAAAAAAAATTCCATGAGCATATCTTGTGCCCTATGAACCTACGTACATCCGTGTCTACAGAATGAGAGAACGGCAAATTGTTTAAGTAAGAATGATATGACAAATACACTGGAAACTGAAAATTGTACACAATGTTTACTTAATAATTACTAGAGATTCTGACAAGAGAGACCATAAGCCGAACCAACTTAAACTCTTATGTTTGTGCAGGAGTCATTCACCTACCTATTCGGGGTTAATAACTAATAGTATCCACAGGGGAGAGGCCTCGGTTTGGCCCATATATTCTCCCTCCAGTGGTTGCTGGGCCTCTTTTTTGCTGCACGAATTACAGGATAAGTATCTGTGCACTTACTGGTAGTATAGCACTCCCTCCTTTGCGTTTCATTTTAAGTTCACCTATTTCTGGCTTTCCATTCATTCTATTACTGGCATCTGGAACATATTCCTCTCCATTCCCTCTTCCCCCTATTCCATTTCAATGTCCTCCCCCCCCCCCCCCCGCTCCTCTCCAGCCTCCTGCCACCCCCCCATCTGCTCGTTCCTCAGCCCTGTCCAGCTCCATACATTTTCTATGTGCCCCAGCCACACTGCTCTGCTCTCCCCCACCCGGCTAAGTGTTCTCTCAGCACCCCCCCTCCTTTCATCCCTCCCGACGCCTGGCTGTTTTCAAGTCCCAGTCAGCATGAATGAAATTTAAAAAAAAAAAAAAATGTATAAAAATGTATGCGTATTGTCACTCACATGGGGTACCATCCTGAACCCCAGTATGCCTTTCTCATCCCCGATTTCCCCATTGCAAACCATAGCAGCTGTCTATCTCTGACTTTGTTTGCAGGACTCCCGGCCTAGTCTTGCACCCAGGCCCCTGGCCTGGTCGGCCACCTGTAGCCCTACACGGACACATTTTATAGCTCCCTGTCCCCATGGGCCACCTGTTTTTTTGGGGGGCCCCTCCCATGTTCCAATTCTCCACCCTGCCTGCCTCTTTGCTTTATCCCGACTACCCTTCAGACGATGAACTCCAGGTGCACCCCTTTTGGGTTGCTCCTCTCATACCCCTCCCAGTTGGCCCAAACAGGCTTATATTCCAAGGCACAGTGGACGGCACCATACCCCACTCCAACCTCGCACCATGCCCAGCCAGATCCACACACCTGCCCCATCTTATCCAGGTCCCCTTTCCCACAGGAAACAGTTTCTGCCCCCTCCCTCCCATTTCCAGTTCCCAGAAACTCAGCAGGGTGCCAGGTTGCCCAGGGTCTGCTGTTGGGGTCCCACAGATTACAAGAATACACATGGCTCAGTACTAACATGATTACCACTTCAGTACCACAGATTTTACAAGGTGAGGAAGCTTTTCTAGCTGCGCGCCGGAGCGTGACAGCGGATCGAGTGGAACATTAGCTGATGAATTCCACCACTCAGCATGACGTTTCTACACAACACAACAGGTTTTATTAGTGTAGCTCTGGATCTTCAGATGCTGGCCAGGGTCAGCATACACTGATGAGGATATTACAGGCTCCCCTGTCTTGACTGGATAACAGCAGACCTAATTATACACACAGAGATACAGTTTGAGACATGTGTAGGTGGTGACAGGGTTACAGAGGCTATTTAAATCTGTGACGATGGTTATCGGGGTAGAGGCTTATATGTCCTGCTCCACTTGGTTGGCAGGCCTTTTATACTGCTGCAGTGGCTTATATGGAAACGGGCCACATGTCAGACTACAACATGTTTCGTACTCTACATATTAAAAGCAACATTTTTGGGGAATTAGTTTGGCGTCCAGATAATGACCTTTTTATAGTTGAGCTCAGTGGCAACCTGGTTGGCCTTGATGTAACCAGGAAGAGTCACCATGCTTACGAACATTGGGGCAACTTTTCCCACAGAGGGGAGGCTTGGTGTGTCTCTCCAATTTAAGTATGTCTTTTGCCTTTAATACATCTAACTATATCTCTGTCCCTTCATGCCATCAACACTAGTAGGGTTGACCTGTAATTCATTATCTCGTGTGCGGACATTTCTGTTTCATTATTTAATTTATGGTCAATTAATATGCATTTTTCTTAGACATACTTCAAAGCTGACACCGTCCTTATATGGCTAAATTCGGAAAAGGTTGTATGTGCATTTAACTTAATTTGATTAGAGGAAGGGAAGCTATAGGTAATAGTTGATACAAGAGATAGGTATATCTATAGCCTACGTGCTATCATCTAGTTTCTGTTGATTGATTGATACAAGTTTAGATCTACTCTTGCAACTATGGGATTTATAGATTGATCTAGTCCACCCCATCTCTTAACTCCCATGCCCCTCCAAGCTTCTCGAAAGTATTGCCTACATTCGCCTCACACACTTTCTTATAGCAAACAACCTACTGGATTCTCTTCAGTCAGACTTTCACTCTCAACACTCCACAGAGACTGCGCTGACCAAGGTTGTCAATGATTTGATCACAGCAAAAGTAAAAGCCATTACTCTCTTCTAATTATCCTAGATCTCTCTGCTGAATTTGACACTGTCTCTATGTGGATGATACACAAATCTATCTATCCTTTCCTGATCTTTCACCATCTGTGTTTTCTCGCGTTACTGACTGTCTTTCTTCCATTTTATATTGGATGTCTTCTTGCCAACTGAAACTCAATCGTTCAAAAACTGAATTGATAATATTCCCACCCAAAAACACTGCCTGACATTTCTATTTCTGTTGATAGCATGACCGTAAATCCCACCCCGCAAACTCGCTGCCTAGGTGTAATCCTTGACTCACAACTATCATTTATTCCCCACATTGACTCTATATCTAAATCATGTTACATACATCTAAAGAACATTTCCAGAATGCACACATATCTCACACAAGACACCGCAAAAACCTTAATTCTTGCACTTATCATCTCCCGCATCGACTATTGCAATTCCCTCCCTACTGGTCTTCACAAAGTCAGACTTGAACCCCTCCAATCTATTTTGCATGCAGCAGCTAGAGTGATTTTCCTTGCAAACCGTTCTTCCTCTGCTAAGCCACACTGTCAGTCTCTACATTGGTTGCCTGTATTTCAACTAATCCAATATAAAATTCTTCTACTAACATACAAGGCCGTTAACAAAATTGCACCGACATACATTTCCTCACTTCTCTCAAAATATCTCCCAACTCGACACCTCTGTTCTGCACAAGATCTGCATCTCTCTTCCACTCTCATCACATCCTCCCATTCCCGTTTACAGGACTTTTTTCGGGCTGCACCTACTTTGTGGAAATCCCTCCCTCGCACAATAAGGCTTTTCTCTAGTCTTCAAACCTTCAAGTGTTCTCTGAAAACCCACCTCTTCAGGCAAGCTTATGATATTCCTCAACCACCATCTTAATCTCCCTAGGTTACCCTATTACCACCCTCTATACAGCTAACACAAAACAACAACCCTCTGACCAACATTGCTGTGTGATTGATCACACAGCCCACTTAGTACTTTTACCTTTACACTCTAGCTGGTCCAGTGTGCAATATGATGTAGCACAGGCCCTTGTGTTTCAAACACCCATTGTCCCATAGACTGTAAGCTTATGATCAGGGATCTCTTACCTCTCTGTCTGTATGTATTCCCAGTATTGTTTTATTAATGTTTGTTCCCAATTGCAAAGCGCTATGAAATTTGCTGGCGCTATATAAATACATGTTGATGATGATGATGTTGATGATGCTTGCCATTGACTACAGGTCAGAGGTCTTAGATCTTAGATCATTTAAGTAATGGGTATTATAAAACTCACATATGGATCCGACCATAGGTCAAGTCCCTGTAGGTAAGACATTGTAGTGAAACAAGGTTTTAATATCACCTCAACCAGTCTGCACCTCGTTTCTCAGAAGTGGACTATAAAAACATATACTTTTTCTAACCCTCTGGTTCTCCATATTTGTCAGTCATATTTAAACTTGTATACATTTTATTTGTAAGCAGTTAAAATGTCTGCCAGCATGGTTTTCTTATCTTGCAGACTAGTCCATTGTTTCAGCCTAAGCAAAATAATTATTGTCCACTAGTCCTGTACATCACACCTGGAGGTTTCAGGTGTTGAGATAGGGAAAAGGTCCACAGATAGAGCTCTATTTTAAATTACAGAGGACTGCATTGCATATTTAAATCTAATGTGTCTGGATTGTGATCTCTGCTGCTTATAAAATCTAGATGTGTAGTTTAGTCAAGATTCTAGGAGGGGGAAAGTGGAGATATTGCCTATAGCAAAAAATCAGATTCTAGTTATCATTTATTTAGTACATTCTACAAAATGACAGCTAGAGTCTAATTGGTTGTTATAGGCAACATCTACACTTTTTCAAACCTGCAGGGGTCTATTTACTAAAATTCAGCTTATCGCTGCGATAGAAAATCACTTCAAGCTGCAATCTCAATAAAATATCACTAGAGCAGCAGAGCTTCTTCGGCAATACTGGCAGTAAGGGTTAATTAACCAATTTGCTGGAGCAATATCAGGGGTTTTGCGCACGTCTGTTAGCACTAATATGTTACATGTCCCTCACTGAGCAGTATGCAAATACATTAAAATACTTATAAGAATCTATCCCCCACCATCTTGTCAATGAGGCTAAGGAGTTTGGTAAAATAAATATAAAGTGTTTCAGAGATAGTATATGTAACATACAAAATATTATACATCTGGATAGCTGAGAACTGCTGTATAGGCCAACTGTGCGGCACAGACATATTAAACCCGGTATCATCACAGACGTATGTAGCTCTACAGGGAGATGTCACATATTTTGGTGTACATGGACTTTTGTCATCTGACTATACTTTATTTGAAGCAATTTTAAGGGGATCATTGGGCCTAATTTATTAAGGAGAGCAAAGCAAAAAAATAGGAATAATTTTGCACTTTGGTAAAATCATGTTACATTGGAGGGAGAGGTAAATTTAAAATGTGGCTACAGATTTATAGTTGGGGTAGGACATGTCGTAGATCAACTTTAAATTTCAATGTAAAAATAAAGTTATCAAGTATTTGTGTGCTACATGACAACAAACCCATTATTTTCTTTATGTGCAAAATAATACACTAATGTGCACCACTTGCATAGTAACATGGTTTTGTCCACAATCAATTTTACTATTTTATTTTGCCTTACTCTCCTTAATGACTGAGGCCCTTTGTGTTTATCTACTAGAACTAGGGCACACAATTTATTAGGACAGCATGGGAAGGGTCTTCCATTGAAGCGATTACACATCTAGGATGATGGAAGTCCGATAGCTACAGTGACTTAAAGAGCAGTCTAAACATGCTGCCAAATACTGGGGAGCGCTCCACACACATGTTAATCGAGGACTTCATTCCTAACTTAGGCCAATATGATGCATTTTTTAGGAGGCAAATGATATTTATTGGCTTGGACCCTAAACACAATAACACCCAGTTATTAGGATTTGGCGGCTACTGCTGCAGTTGGCTTGTGTACACAATTGGCTGGGGTTTAGACCCCATGGGTCCCCCTACCCAAATTTCAGTTTAATACGCCCTTCCTGCATTCATAGGAGTAGTGGGTCTAGACCCGGATCTTTATGGCACCCATTCCTTTCAGTCTGGGACTGTTACTGCCACAGATGTAACACTTAAGTCCCTTGGTAGATGGAAGTCAGATGCCTATGAAACTTACATTAGACCCAACATACAATGGGTATCCACCCTCCTCCCCATCCTTTGGTAACCCAGGACTTGGCTGCTTATTGCTTTTAGAGAGGACATGAAGGAATTTTCCTTATTTTTTCCCCAGATTAAGGCCTGATTGACTACGTGCCTCCGGAGTTTTAACCTCCATTTGGGTTATCACTCTCCCCCTTTTTGTTTTTCCCTCCGATCCTAGTGTGTATGGTTATGGCCGAGCCTTGACTGCGAATTACTCTGCTTTGTCCTAGGTGCAACAGACCAGCAGAACCGGATATGTGATGGGCAATTCCAATCTGTACTGAGCGTCCAGGCATGGCTTGGCCCGTGACTGACCATCCTTCTCCTGCTCCATGGAAGTGAAGTTGTATATACCCCTTTTTTTCAGCCGGTGCAGTTATTAGCAGTTCCTCCTAATATACTGGTCACTTACCTAGGGGATAACAGCTTGGGTAAAGGCAAGTTTTTGGATCGGTTGAGCTCCTTTAGGGAGGATCTGTGTGCAAATCAGGCACGGTGGCCAACAGTAATGTTGTGGTGGTCGAACCTAATCCTCAACTTCCCTGGATGGTAACTATTCTTGCCCCGTCATGAGGACCCTCCTCCCTCAATAGGTTCATGGGGTGTGTTATTAGGTCATTAGGGGAGTCTGTCATTGACCCCCCCTTTAATCACAATGGAGTGGGTGCCCCTATTTAGGTCAGATGGGGATCACTTGACAGACGAGGGTTTAGGGCTTTGTACAGAGCAAATTTTTTTGAGGTTGGGGGGGCTTTAGTTCAGTCATTTTGTAGCGGGCTGTTCGCCCATTAAAAGACTTCAGCTTGGCAGAAAAGTTTTTGCAGTCAGCGACTAATTCACATAATGCTATCACTGATTGGCCACAAGTCACTGCCCCTTTCAAAGCAACCTGGCTCTTGGTTCTTTTGTGTGAGGGACTGCTTGACCTGCTTTGTGTGGGCACGTCATTGCAAACCCAGAAGGGGTGTAGTCACTATGATGCCAGATTTAGCACTGGCCAATCGTTAAGGACTATGTACTGGCCCAGTGGTTAGTGCCAGTTGGCCATACACTGTTTGGTTTTACTATTAGTTGTTAACTGACTCGCAATTTGTTTTCACAATCCACTTTTTCTTTAATTCAATTAACTGTGACCTGTTGCCAAAATGTAAATTGTTGTTCGTTTATTTACTTATAGATTAAAGTGTTAACGGTAAGATAAGTCAGTAATATTAGTACCAGGATATATTTCCCCATTAATAAAAAAATAGAGACATAATTTATTGCAAATAAAATGGCTCATTTCACATTTCAGTTTTCTCATATATGTTTAAACTGCAATAACTTGAGCTCAATTACATTATTATAATACAAGTTTGAATTCTAATAATAAGCAATTATTTATTTCATTCCAGGGTTATTGCAGGAAAACCTGGATTAAACTTTAAAGTACACGTTTACATAAAAAAAAGCTTGCAATAAAACAACAAACATTACAAAGCATAGAAAAGATCAGAAGAAATGGTTAAATATTGGTCCAAATGAAACATTATCATTATAGTTTTCTTGCAGGGACTTCAGATAAATATTTGAGATGTGAGCTTCTCTCATAAGAGCTCTACTGGATCCACAAATGTTATCCTGTACAATAATACTCTAAATAACATTACCAGCCAAAACTAGAGGTCTATTGTTGGGGGCAATATGTGTGAAATATAAGTGTCCTTATACTAAGGTAAAACAGTATTTTCTTTCAACTTAAATTCTGTACTCTCTCAAAGTCCAGGGGTATGCTGTTGTTAATACTTCTTAAATATTCTAAATAATATCTCTTCTATGACATATTATCTGTGATGGCAAACAGGCAATGCTTTTATTTATTATAAATACCAGTTACAAGCAGGTATTGCATGGGGACTATGTACAATAAGGAGGACTACTTGTAAAATATTTTATTTGTCTTGGAAGAGTCTCAGCCTATCTTCTTCTGTGGTGCACCTGTTTACATGGGTAAGCAATATTTTGCACCTTATGGTAGGAAGATCTAGGCAGATGAGAATGTTCTTTGATTTCTTTGATGAACTCTCTAAATACAGTAATATGCTTTATATTGCACCCACATCCCAAAAAAACAATATATTAAGGGATTAGATATTTAAATGAGCTTCAAGTGGTGGAAAGTTAGCACTTTGAGGAGTGTTCCTGGTCTAATAGATGGCTGTAAAGCAGTGATAGGCAAATAGATACACCAATGCATCAGGACAGAAGAATGGGTGTTGACGAAAACTGTGCGGTGTGGTTTATCTAATGTGGGTGTGGTTATATATAGCCAATAAAATGTATGAAAAATTGTTATGTTATACAGCTATAATCAAGTACAACATTTACCAGCTCCATCTGAGTGGTATACTTGTATTCCCCAATAAATACAGAGATCATATCCTCCCAAGGCAAATCATTCCCTCCACAGCACCATCACGCCCTCCACAGCCAAATTATGTCACCCCAGCCACAAAAGAAAATCTCCAATAAAAAATTAAATGCGAATATAATAAAAATACTTAAGACTGGCTCAAGCTCAGGCCCCGGCCCCCAAGCATTTTCAGGCAAAGGTACTTAATACCCGTCCCCTCTCACTGTGTCCCGGTGAAGAACTGGTATAACAAAGAGGACAAATCTAACCATTAGCAAATGAACATATTTAGAATTTTTCTATCAAACTGTAATGGCAGGTAACTGAGAGCATACAGCACCAGAATCATCCTACAAATTATGCTAATGCAGTTATAATATCTTTAACACCCATGATCATGCAAGTCTCAGTATAGTCCAACAAAATACCCCTGTATAGTCACTGTGATCCTATGTGAAATTCCAGAACTTCGATGGTGGCAGGTCCCACACAATCTCCTCCCAAGAAATTTACATATAAAATGCAAACCAACTAAATATATCATAGTATATCCCTGTATATGATAAAATACTGATAAATATAATTCCAATTAATCCATCATAATTAATATGGTAAATATAATCAATTTCCATATTCTTTCCATTCTTTCGCATGAGTCACTCCACACCCTCTTGCGAATACACTTACAAGATGTAGATAATAAATCAGCGTTGTATAGGAAATCACATTACCACCTCGCAGCACTTATAGTTTGAACACTCCACTTATGTTTATTTACTCCATTTAAGGGAAGAAAAATACCACTGATAGTGTAATACCTTTATACCATTTATTAAAATACAAACAATACTAAAACACAATAGATCCTCAGATAGAAATTCCACAACATATTCGAGGGCGGAATCTTACCCTAATGCAGGTGATTCTGCGGATATAGAAATCCCCAAGATGGTATCAGGCTAGCCGGCTTTCCTCTGCGGGTGTTTGGAGGAAATCAGCTGTCCTGTGTGTGTGTGATTCCCGTCTGCCACAGCCAACGCATTTCAATGCAAACAATCTTTATCAAGGTATATGGGATCACAGGAATAAGAAAATCTGCCTTTTCCTATGCGGCATCAACTCACTGGAGGAGAAAAAAATCCCAAATGCCTTGATAAAGATTTTTATCAAGGAGTAAGACAAAAGAGAGAAACAGGGGCAACAAGAAAAAGGAAATAAATCAAATTACTCAACTGAAGAATAATTTATTATATTTGTTACTTACACAATGAACACTGCATTTTGCAAGAAATTTCGATGTAGGATGGTGGAGTACAGGGGCAGAACACTACAACACCGGGACCCATAGAAAGATTTGACCTCCGTCTGCCTCTGCTTTGCTATGCTCCTCTGAGCATGCTCAGGGGCATGCGCATGTGCAGTGAAGCACTGTTTTGGCTTCCGTGCACTTGCTCTCAAATGATAGTGGATGCAGGGAGTATGCTGGCTTCAGACTGCCTCTTACCTCCTGCCTTGTAGTCGTACACCTCCAGCAATGGCAGTAGTTCCATCACTAGTAGAGATTTATTTACATTGTCCATTGTCATACAGGATTACACAGTAAGCCTTCTAGAATGAAGGACAGAGAATGATAAGAAAATTCTACAGGTTTTGTTAATGTTAATGTAAATATAGGGTCTAATACAGAGTTGACTGTGTGCTTGTTGGTGTAGCGTAAATTGTGTCAATTCGAACTGTACATGCTAATAAATAAAGGATGTGTCAGGCGCCGTCTCCGCACTGACGCTGCAGGAGACGGACGCCTGCAGTTTCTCAGCAACCACGTCCTGTTGCCTAGCAGCGGAACGCTATCTCTGCTCACCTGTCTGCAGCCAGCATGTTTGACCGCCATAATCTCCCTAACCCAATCAGGAGGCACCTTAGGGTATATAAAGCAGCCTCTGACACATGTCTAGCGCGAGAGTATTGGTTCACTCCTGCTCCAGCGTTTCCTGAACTTCTGATCCAGTGTGTTATTCGAATCTGACTCGGCTTCCTGTGACTACTCTCCTGTGTTTCGTTTTTGTACCTCGCTGCCCGGCTGGTTTGACTATTTGGCTTGACCTGACTTCTCTCTGGATCCTCCCTCTGTACTGCACAGCGCGGTTGGCCCTGACCTGGATTGCCTGACTACGCCTGTCTACTACTTTCGATACACCGGTGACTGTCTTGGAGAACCGCGACCTGCGTACCCTCTGCAGCTAAGCCCAAACCCCCTTGCGGCTGTTCCTGGTGAATACCGGGGGTACGTTAGACTCAGCGCCTCCCTGTTCAGTTGCGCCAATATCTGTTAGCGGGCATCTCTGCAATTCCGTGACAGTATACTCTGGCCATATGAGTGGACAGGATGAACCCTCAGCTCGGGACCTTCTGCTCCACTTAGCCCACAGGGTGGATCAGCAAGACTCCAATCAGGCACAACTCTTGCAAAGTCTACATGGGGTTGTTCTCCGTTTAGACACTCTTCAGGGGTCTCTTCCAGCAAGTCAGACGGCCTTAGCAGTAACGGTTACCTCCGCAGCCACAACGTCTACTGCCAGCACCGCTAGTTCCAGAATCCTACGTATTCCACCGCCGGAGAAATATGATGGCGATCCTAAGAAATGTTGTGGGTTCCTTAACCAGTGCGGTATTCAGTTTGAGCTTTCTCCAGAAAATTTTGCCTCCGAGAGGACTAAAGTAGCTTATATAATTTCCCTCCTCTGTGGTCAAGCCTTGTCTTGGGCTTCTCCCCTCTGGTAACGAGATGATCCTACGCTCCGAGATTCTTCCACCTTCATCAAGAATTTTCAGAGGGTTTTTGATGAGCCCGGCCGTGTTTCCTCTGCCGCTTCGGGCCTATTAGCTCTCAGTCAAGCTTCACTCACTGCTGGGCAGTATGCCGTACAGTTTCGCACCTTGGCTTCAGAACACCGCTGGAACAATGAGGCTCTTGTAGCCACCTTTTGACAGGGGTTAAACGACTGTATGAAAGACGATCTGGCCTCCCGTGAGCTTCCATCTAATCTTTACGACTTGGTCTTTCTGTGTATCAAGGTGAACAGCCGCCACAGGGAACGTACACAAGAACGTGAACGGACCTGGCGCTCCTTCCCTCGCCTGGCGCCTCAGTTCCAAGCTCCAGTGATTCTTCCGGAGGAACCTATGCAAATTGGTCGCTTTCGCCTTTCCCAGGAGGAGCATGACAGACGCATCAAAAATCATCTTTGCCTTTATTGTGGGGACTCGGGTCACCTCCTCTCCTCATGCTCCAAGAGGCCGGGAAATTCCCCATCCTAGGCGATGACCGGGAGATCGTCCTAGGATCCAAGTCCCTCACTCCCTATTCCTTGAGAGATTCTGAATTTCTGATGCCTATTACATTATTTTCTCCAGATGGCCCCAAGGAATTGAAAGCTTTTGTGGACTCTGGATCCGCTGGGAACTTTATCTCCGCTGAGTTGGCTTCCAAGCTTTGTCTCTCCATTCTTCCATTGCTACAGCCTCTGGCACTGACTGCAATTGATGGTAATCGTATCAGCAATGGTTCCATTGATCGCATTACCAGTCCCTTACGGCTGTCGTAGGAGCGCTTCACACTGGGTGGATAAGTTTCATGATTCTTCCTCAGTACGTCAATCCTGTTATTTTTGGCCTTCCCTGGCTTAAAGCTCACAATCTGCAGTTCGATTGGTCTCGTGCCCAAGTCATTTCTTGGGGATCCATCTGCAAGCATCTTTTTTTGACTGCTGTGCATCCTCCTAAGTCTTCAATCTCTTGTCTAGCCTCTACTCCGCAGCCTGCTCTTCTTGAGGCCTATGCCGAGTTTGTAGATGTATTCAACAAAGCTGCAGCCGAGTCCCTGCCTCCTCATCGACCCTGGGATTGCCCCATTGACCTCGTACCTGACAAGTGCATCCCTAGAGGCAGAGTCTTTCCCCTATCTCTCCCAGAGACCCAGGCCATGTCTGAATACGTCGCTGAGAATCTTGAATGTGGTTTTATCCGCAAGTCTTCCTCTCCAGCGGGTGCATGGTTCTTTTTTGTCAAAAACAAAGACGGTACCCTTAGACCCTGTATTGACTATCGGAAGCTGAATGCTATTACTGTGAAGAACCGTTACCTGTTACCTCTCATATCAGAACTGTTTGATCGGATTCGTGGAGCACAGATTTTCACCAAACTAGATCTTAGAGGGGCCTATAATCTTATCCGCATTCGTCAAGGTGATGAGTGGAAAACCGCTTTTAATACAAGAGACGGACATTATGAGTACCTCGTGATGCCGTTTGGGCTTTGTAATGTCCCTGCCTATTTTTCAAGAATTCATCAACGAAATCTTCAGAGATCTTTTGTATCTATCTGTAGTCGTCTATCTTGATGATATCCTGGTCTTCTCCCACAACATCACCTCTCATCGAGATCATGTCAAAGAAGTTCTATCTCACCTTCGTACTAATCACCTATACTGCAAATTGGAGAAATGCCTTTTTGATCAACCTCAGGTTCCCTTCCTCGGGTATATAATCTCTAGCATGGGTCTTCAAATGGATCCAAAGAAGGTAGAATCTATCCTTAGTTGGCCTCAACCCTCTGGCCTGAAGGCTACTCAACGTTTTATTGGATTCTGCAACTATTACCGGTAATTCATTAAAAACTTCTCTTCATTGATCTCGCCCATCACGTCACTTACCCGTAAAGGTGGGTTAGTCAAGAACTGGCCTCAGGATGCAGTCTTGGCCTTCAAATTTCTTAAAGAAGCTTTCTCCACCGCTCCTGTCTTGGGGCAGCCTGATCAACTACGACCATTCTTTCTAGAGGTGGATGCTTCTTTGGTGGGTGTGGGAGCAGTTCTCTCTCAGAAGAATTCTGCCGGCACTTTCTCTCCATGTGGCTTTCACTCCAGGAAATTTTTACCCGGTGAGGTCAACTATAGCATCGGAGACAAGGGGCTCCTGGCCATCAAGATAGCCTTAGAAGAATGGCGGTACCTGCTTAAAGGCGCTCTCCATCCTATCACGGTATTCACAGATCATAAGAACCTCACCTATCTGGAATCTGCTCAGTGCCTGAACCCTCGTCAGGCCCGCTGGTCACTTTTTTTTTTTTCCAGATTCCAGTTGATCTTGACTTACCGTGCTGGGTCGAAGAATTCCAGGTCCGATGCACTTTCCAGGTCTTTTGATCCTTCGGATTCTTGTCAGTCCAGTGTTAGTCCTCTGAAGGTCTTGGCTTTGACTAAATCCTCTGTTAAGACACCCCCTGCTGGACATTCTTTTGTGGAGACCCATCTTCGTCCCAGACTGTTGGCGTAGGCCCACGATTCCAGATTTGCTGGTCATACTGGTGTTAAGAAGACTATTGCTCTTTTGTCCCGCAGCTATTGGTGGCTATCCTTGAGTGCTGACGTTCACAAGTATGTTGCAGCTTGTGATGTATGTGCCCATCACAAGACACCTAGGCGTCCACCAGCAGGGCTTCTTCTTCCGCTCCCGTTTCCAGACTCACCTTGGACAAGCATCAGCATGGATTTTATTACTAATCTCCCCAATAGTCATGGCTTCAATACTATTTGGGTGGTGGTCGATCGTTTTTCCAAATGGGCACATTTTGTCCCTCTCAAGAAATTGCCATCCGCTGCTGATCTAGCCACTCTTTTCATTAAGAATATTTTTCGGATTCACGATTGCCCCTTTGAGATCATCTCTGACAGAGGTGTACAATTCATTTAAAGATTCTGGAGATCCTTTTGCAGCAATCTAGGAATTAAGCTAAAATTCTCATTGGGATACCATCCCCAGACCAATGGTCAGACTAAGCGGGTCAACCAGGATTTGGAGACGTTCCTCCGTTGTTACTGCTCTGATCACCTATCCTCCTAGAGTGATTATTTACCTTGGGCAGAATTTTCACATAATATCCATGAACATGAATCTTCTGGAACATATCCCTGCTTTACCATCTTTGGCAGACATCCCATACTTCCCACCTTTTCAGAAGTTCCCAGTGCATCGGTACCTGCAGCTTAAGAGATGGTCAGTGACTTTTCGAAGATTTGGACTCAGGTACGATCTAAACTTTTACAGTCCTCGGAACGGCATAAATACTTTGCTGATCGTCACCGTAGGAAGATTCCAGTTCTTCACATTGGGGACAAGGTGTGGCTGTCCACGCGTAATTTCAGGCTCAAGCAACCTTCAATGAAATTCTCTCCCAGATATATTGGTCCCTTCCGCATTGCTCATATTATTAATGTGGTTACCTATAAGCTCCACCTACCTCCTTCACTCCGTGTACATAACTCATTTCATATTTCCTTATTAAAACCTTTGGTTCTTAACGAATTCTCCAACATTCAGCCTCTGCCTCCTCCCATCAAGACAGCCTTGGGTGATGAATATGAGATTGAACGCATCTTGAAATCCCGATCCATTCGTGGTAAGACTCAGTTCCTCATCCACTGGAAGTGTTATGGCCCTGAAGAAAGTTCCTGGGGGAATAAGAAAGATCTACATGCCCCTCATCTGCTTTCAAAGTTTTTGAAGAACCAAATTTCCAACTCCTCTTCTTCAGGTGAGGGAGGTACTGTCAGGCGCCGTCTCCACACTGACACTTGGTGCAGGAGACGGACGCCTGCACCTTCTCAGCAACCACGTCCTGTTGTCTAGCAGCGGGATGCTATCTCTGCTTACCTGTCAGCCAGCATGTCTGACCGCCAAAATCTCCCTAACCCAACCTTAGGGTATATAAAGCAGCCTCTGACACATGTCTAGCACCAGAGTATTGGTTCACTCCTGCTCCAGCATTTCCTGAACTTCTGATCCAGTGTGTTATTCGGTTCTGACTCGGCTTCCTGTGACTACTCTCCTGTGTTTCGTTTTTGTACCTCGCTGCCCGGCTGGTTTGACTATTTGGCTTGACCTGACTTCTCTCTGGATCCTCCCTCTGTACTGCACAGCGCGGTTGGCCCTGACCTGGATTGCCTGACTACGCCTGTCTTCTACTTTCGCTACACTGGTGACTGTCTTGGAAAACTGCGACCTGCGTACCCTCTGCAGCTAAGCCCAAACCCCCTTGCGGAGGTCCCTGGTGAATACTGGGGGTACGTTAGACTCCGCACCTTCCTGTTCAGTTGTGCCAATACCTGTTAGCGGCCATCTCTGCAATTCCGTGACAGGATGCATATAAGCCAATTAGACTTGTGCTTATCAAACACTTGCACCTCCTATGTCTGGAGAGGAGGAGTAGAGGATAGAAGGAAGGGCAAATGTAGGCTGAGTACAGTACTGTCAAATTTAACCTCCCCCTTCATTTAAAGAACTGTCCACTTTTGGAAAAAAAAAACCCTACATGTACCTATTTCTTATACATAAATAAGTAATTTATGAATACTGTTATCAAATGTCACATCAGCGCTGAGGTTCGACTTCATATCGAAAAACAAGGCTGTTTTAGGATGTACTGAATTACAATGGCTGTGGTACCTACAGAGCTAAACTATCATTGCTATTCAGCTGCCCACTGAGCTCATTTGTGATTGCTGTTGCCATCTCTGTTTGGCTGCTGGACCTTCTCCACCCAGCTGTCAGTATCCTGGACTTTATTGTGTCAGAGCTGCAGAAACTGCCTAGTCTATTAACCCCTGCCAGGGGGCGGTAGAGAATTGTGCACTTCTTCTATTGCCTTGCACATTTGCATCAATTGTTCCTTTCCACTCTCTTATTACCTAACCTAGCTAATACACATCCATTCACATCTCTCCATTATGCACCTACACTCACTCCTATTTCCCTGTCACCACACTTCTCTTTAAACTCCTCTCCTTTCTCCATCATGCTATTTCTCCCACCCCTAATATGATTTCTCCTTCACTACTTCCCTCCTCACTAGTCTGCACACATGAACTGTTTTGTCTCCTGCACCCACCACACTCACCAGTGTACATTAACAGAAATAAACCTCACACCCTCAAATCCTCCTTGCATATCCTCTTCCTCATCCTGCACCTTCTCATGGCTGCTGGTTACATCTCACCTAACCCTGGACCCCCTACAATCCCCGTACTCTGCTCATGCTCCTCACTCCATCTCAAATCTTTCCACCCACCCTGTACTTGCAGTCCCACCAACCTTTTGCATATCTCCACTACCCTCTTCCCTTCTCCTGTGCACTATGCCAGATCTGTTTGTAACCAACATGTATCCATTCATGATCTGTTTATTTCTAAATCCCTCAACCTCCTTGCCATTATAGAAACTTGGCTCAGCTCCTCTGACACTACATCCCCTGCAGCCCTCTCCTATGGAGGACTCTCATTCAGCCACACCCCCAGGCCCAGAAACAGACAAGTTGGTGGAGTAGTCAATCTACTTACTCCAAGTTGCACCTTACAAGACATACACTCTGAACCCTCACTCTCATTCCCTTCCTTTGAAGTCCATTATCCATATATTTTATACTTTCCACCTTCATATTGCTGTAATATATCACCCCCCAACTCCAGTCAGGGCTGCCGAGAGGGGGAGGGGTACTAATTACGGGCCTTCACTGCAGACTTCTTTGTTTTTTTTAATTTTTTTAACCTATTTTTTGTGTTGTGTGTTTTTTTTTGCAGAGGGGTCACCGGCTCCTCGATCATGTGAGTATACAAGTACTCCAATGATTGCGGCACCTGCGTCCCTCTTTCTTCCTCTGTGCTTCGTTTGCACTGAATGTCAGGCGTGATGTCATCATGTCACGCCTGACATTCAGTGAGGAGCAGTGCAGAGAGGACCCAGCATGAAGCAAGAAGACAGAAGAGAAGAAAAGAAAAGAAATAGATGAAAGAAGTCAATACAAAGGTAAGTAAAGGAACAGAGGCAAGGGGAGGAAAGCAGAAACTCACAGTGAGATGAAGAAGGGGGGATAGGCACAGTGAGATGAAGAAGGGGGGCAGCATGGCACAGTTAGATGAAGAAGGGAGGGAGCAGCATGGCACAGTGAGATGAAGAAGGGGGGAGCAGTATGGCACAGTGAGATGCAGGGGGATAGAAGCATGGCACAAGGAGATGAAGAAGGGGGAGCAACATGGCACAGTGTGATGAAGGAGAGGGGAAAGCAACATAGCACAGTGTGATGAAGAAGGGGGGCAGCATGGCACAGTGTGATGAAGAAGGTGGGGGCAGCATGGCACAGTGTGATGAAGAAGGGGGGAGCAGAATGGCACAGTGTGATGAAGAAGGGGGGAGCAGCATGGCCCTGTGTGATGAATGGGGCCAGATGAAGGGGGGAAAAGCAGCATAGAAGGCATGTGATTGCACAGGGGGCTTGTAACAATGAGGTCTCTTTATTAAATGTGACAATGAATTATTTAATGGCAGTGATGGTTGTGGGAAATAGGTAGATATTTATGAAATGTAAATATTATTAATTTATTGCTGGGGCTGTTTTGAGGGAGGGAAATAGGTTTTTTATTAAATAGGAATACTATTATTTTAATGTTGGGGCAGGAGGAAGGCCTAATTATTAATTGTGGGGCTATTGATTTAACACCGGGGCTGGTTGGAATTTTCTAAATGTACCCATTTTTTCCATATAGGGCCCCCAACATTCCAGGACCCAGACAAGCCGCAACTAAAGAAACCAGAAGCCACAGGTGCTGAAAGTGACAAGTACAGGTAGGAGAGAGCAGGAGAGTCTATGAAATGTTGTGATTCTAGTGGGACAATCCCAATTTTTGGTGACTGTTCTGCCCAATGTAAGGGCAGGCCAAGTCTGTGAACTCTTTATGTACACACTGCATTCTTTATATGCTACATTATGGTGCTTGATGTCCTTGGTGCCAATGGTGTACACAATAATGCAGGCTTTTTTCTGTAGGAGGGTGGCCTAGCGCTTTTCACCTGCTAGCCACACCCCAAAGATGCACAGCCACGCTGCCAATTACACAACCACTCCCACTTTTGGGCGCACATTATAAGGGGGGCCCCATGATGTTGCTGTACTGGGGCCCTGAATTCTTCTTGGCAGCCCTGATTCCAGTTTCCCAATTCTTTGACAACTTTGTGGCCTGGCTCATTTATTTCTTATCCTCTGACCTGGCATCTCATGCTAGGTGATTTCAACATTCCCATTGAAAATCACACTATCTCTTCTACCACTAAACTTCTTTCACTTACTTCTTCCTTTGGTCTTTCCCACTGGACTCATCTCCCACCCACTGTGATGGACACTCCCTTGATCTTTGCTTCGCCCACTGCTGCTCCATCTCTAGTTTCACCAGCTCAGCATTTCCACTCTCTGACCACAAACTCCTTTACTTCACCATCACTTTACCTTATGCCCTCCCCCTGCACCCAAATCCACATGTATACAAAAACACCTAAGTACTCTTAAACCAACCCACTTCTCATTTTCACTAAAACCACAATTTTCTCCACTATAAATTCACCCTTTCTTCTTATAGCACTGCCTTTTCAATTGCCAAACAAAACAATCTTCAAATCTTTACTATCCACCTAGTCTTCTAACCCACGTTGCCTCTTTGCTTTCTACAACTCACTTTTCTGCCCACTTATACCTTCTCTGCTTCCTCCCTCACAGTCCATGATTTTGCCACCTACTTCAAAAACAAAATCAAAACCATTCGCAAAAATATCTCTTCATGCCAAATAACACACACTCTACCCACACTCTACCCACCTTTACCTACACTCCCCAATCCATCCTTAATTTATTCTCTCCAGTAACTGAAGACAAAGTCTCTACACTCAACTCACCCTACAACCTGTCCCTCTCAACCCGATTCTCTCTCAAATTCTCAGCTCCCTCTCCTCCACTGTATGCCCACCTCTAGCTCACCTCTTCAACCTGTCTGTCTCCACATTTCCATCTTCATTTAAACATGTGCTCATCTCAGCAATTTTAAAGAAACCATCTCTTATTCCAGCCTCTATCTTCAATTACCGCCCTATTTCTCTCCTCCCCTTTGCCTAAAAACTACTTGAGCGATTAGTGTATAAACGCCTGTCTCACTTTGTCTACTCTCATTTCATTCTCGACTGCAATCAGACTTCCGTTCCCAACATTCCACAGAATCTGCTCTCACAAAAGTGATCGATGATCTACTTGCTGCAAAGTCTAAAGTAATTTATCCATACTCATTCTCCTGGAGCTTTCTGTTGCTTTTGACACTGTTGATCACCCTCTCCTACTACACACTTTTCACTCCATTGGCCTTCGTGTCACAGTTCTTTCTTGGTTTACTACCTATCTATCGAAACTTTCCTTTAGTGTTTCTTCCTCTGGCATATGCTCCCCTTTACCCCCACTGTCTGCTGGGGTTTCACAAGGCTCTGTTCTTGGCCCCTTACTTATTTCATTGTACATCTCTTCTCTGGGGCACCGATTCGCTCATTCGGCATCCAGTTCCATCTATAGGGGGCTGAAACCCAAATCTATATCTCTTCCCCTGACCTCTCCCCTTCTGTACTATCTCGTGTAATCAACTGTCCAAAATAGAGCTTATTATCTTCTTTTTTTGCCAAAGTTACCACCTGCCCTCAAATCTCTCTTACTGTCAATAATACCACAATTTCCTTTCCTTTGTGCCCTCTTCCCGACAGAAATATATCCACACTTCAATCCATCTCAAATGCTGTTTCAAGACTGATCTTCCTCTCTCACTGCTCCACATCTGCTGCCCCATTTTGCAAATCGCTACACTGGCTTCCTGTGTCCTCCAGAATCAAATTCAAATTACTCACCCTTACCTACAAAGCCTTCAACAACACCACCAATTCATACATCTCAAATCTCATATCAAAATACTCTCCCTCCCGCCCTCTTAGTTCTACCTCTGACCTGCGCCTTGTCTCATCTCTGGTAACCACCTCTCACTCCCACCTACAAGATTTCTCCCAGGCTGCTTCCCACTTATGGAATTGCCTTCCACAGCTAATCAGGCTTTCCCACGCCTTCAAATCTTTAGATGCTCTCTGGAAAACCATTTTTTTTTTAGAGCTTACTTTATCCCCAATAATACTGTTCACACTAATACACCCTCACAACTATCCCAATCTCCACTCTGAGCCACACTCACTTCTCTTATTTCAGCTGTGCCTTTTCCATGTAAGCTCTATAATGAGCAGGGTGCTTGATACAAGACAGGAAGTGTGGCAGCCTCCAGCCGTCCTCATTGCTCTATTGAGCATGCACATACAGGAAGTTTAGCTTTCAGCAGGTTCTTCCTGTGACAGTTTAACTGAAAATAAGTCAAAACTGGAACTTCATCCTTTTTGTGTAAACTTATATATCTACAATATGTCATCTGTTACAACTATTTCTAAAATAAAACCAACAAATTGGTTAAGTCTAAAAGCTTCTTGTGGTTTAACATCTATCACCGACGCCGCTAACACCTACTACATATAACAGCACAAGTGCCCTGATAATAAGTTTCTGCCAATAGTGCAAGCATTGGAAGGATGTTAGCATTCAAGCAGTGAGCACCCCTCATCTAGCCAGTGAGTATATCCTTTGGATCTGTGCGCAGTAGTAGCCAGAAAAAAGTGCACATCTGTAATTGTGTAGGGGTAGAATTCCGCTGTATAATTTGTTTAGACCACAAGTTGAATATGGAGTTCGGTTTTGGGTGTCTTTATATAAGAAATACATCACAAAATTTGAGAGGGCTCTGGGACAATCTGTCTTCTTAAAATGTATGGAGGGTTTAAATTGTAATGGAAGACTTATCAAATAGTTTTGTTTTTACTTTGGAAAAAACATCTTTAACAGTGATATTAATGTTTACAAATATATTCCTGAACGATAGATCTGTTTAAATCCCTGCCAGATCATTGTTGTCTTCTATGGGAACAAGGTTGCAGCTCTGTATCTCTACTAGTATTCCGTAGCAGTAGTTTCTGGCTCCCTATGCACATCCTGTTCCTGTTACATCTCCTGTGCATATCCTGCTCTTGATTTATATGAGAAGGGTGACCCTGGTGGCCTATGATGCATACACATGACCCTTATTGCACTGGCTAGCTGGTGGCTACTGGTAAACAATACCAGAGGACCCCCTTCCAAATACACGGGTGTTTAACACAGTTCACATGTGGGTAGACAATAGTGCGGTGCAGTGCAAATTAAATTGGGCGCCAGGCCATCTCAGTTAAAACCAGGAAAGATTAACTTTATTTACTCTTTCTCTTCTTTCAGCACGAAAAGCATAATGGTTGCAAAAATGTACACATTTTAAATACCGGTGCCCTCTACGTCATCATCATCATTTATTTATATAGTGCCACTGATTCCGCAGGGACCGCCCTCACGATGGGGCTCTTTTAAAAGAGGCTACTCTATGGGGTACCTGCTAGGTAGGGCCCTCTACAGATTTTTATTCACACTGCCTTTTACCCTGTAGTGCCAGCACTGTGTCTGATGTGGAAGATGTTATTTCTGGGTTACCCCTGAAGATGATGATCCCCCTGATGACACCTAGCTGTGCTTTTCTATTGGGTCATGGAACTCTCCCTCCCTTTCTTGTTCACGTTGGTTCTTATTACTGCCAGTTTAACGCTGGTGGCTGCTAACAACTTGGCCCTGGCATTCCCTTTATACGGTTCTTAATATGCTCCTGTGGTACCTACTGTGCACCCCCTTTTTCCTAATGGGGTCTTGTGTTCCTGGGGGTCTTGACTCCCCCCTCTGTTTTTCACCCCTCCAGGCGAACTTTAAGACTGGTGCCCCGCGGCATTAGCTGTGTCGGGAGCTCTCCTTTAGTGTGCTATCTTTCTGTTTTGTTTTTTAAATTCCCATATGGCTTACGTTGGCTCAAGAAAAGATAATAGGTAAGTATTTATTATGGAAACTGCAGTACAAAAAATAATATGGGGGCAATTAATTGTTGTTTTGGTACAATGGCACTATAATTATTTTATATCACTACGGCGGCACCACAAATATTTTATATCATTATGGCGCACTAGTGCACAACATTTTAACATTATTTCCCTAGTACCAACCTTTCAGGAGTACAAGGAAGAGTCCCATGCTAATCTGCCCAATTATTTGTTCAAGCCTCCCCCACCACCCCCAGAGGACTGGACCGATGATGGGTAGCCTGGGCTTGTAGCACAAATTAAGAGGTAAAACCAGGTATTTCCCATACACTTTTGCCAGTTTGCCTAAATCACTCGAATTTGAATGCAGTTTGCAGCTGAAAACCACATATGATGTGTGGGGGTTCGCAAACCACAACAACTCCCCCCTTAATAAATTTACCCCTTGCTTTCTTTCTAGAAACCCCTCCTATACTTGGTGTTAAGAAGTTTCCAGGAAAAAACAGTGACTGTTCTCCATAATGTACAAGAATGCTCTGTATCTACCATTGTGGTCAATGGTGGCCAGATCAAACAGCTGTATAACCCCCAGGGCCTCAACATTTCCAAGGAAACCTGGCCTCACAAACGCACCCACAATTTATTTTTACAATTCTGATCTGGAGTCTCTCCTGCAGTCTCTAGCACTAGCCAATATCTTTGACATCCCCAGCATGCATATCAGACAATATAACAATGTATAGGGGCCTATTCATCAACCTCTGAAGAGATTAAAACCCCCCAATTACTGCATTAATTAGTAACAGGACTATTTCTGATAATAGGACCGCAGCAAATATCTAGGATATCTGCTTCGGTCTCAGAGTAAGGGGACTGCGATTATGCACTACTGATCAAGCTCCAAAATTTGGAGCCTAATCCCAACTGAAGATGGCGTTATCCGTAGTAGTTTATGGGGAGAGCTTCACAGGAGAGGGATCTTCGGATCCCTTCCCGGCAGGCTTCCTGCTCTTCTCATCGCAAATTCTGCCTCGCTTTACGAACCTGTAAGTAAAGTGATTGCAATTTCGATCGCTGGAACAAGCTCCTATCGGAGCTGTTGTCTCTGCTGAACAATGTTAATGTTAAGTGAAGCCATTTTAGCTGAGGGCACTTAAAATGCATGGATTATGTTTTCAGGTCCTTACCCATTAGGGGTTAAAGTTGTTTTAGTCCCAGCCAATAGAATCCATGGGGAGTGGTTTCAGTCACCTCATTAGAAACTCCCATGGGCTTCTAGACCTTTCCTTCCTGTGATTTCACTGATGCAGGAGCTCCCTGGAGACAGATAAGATCGTTTTTATTGCTTTAGCTTTCTATCTTTTCTAACTCCCTGTTTTCATCTTTTTCTGTTTAATCTCATCCTTCACCTTATCTTTTAACCCCCCTCGTTTTTCTTTTTCTTCATTTATTTCTCCTCTTTCTCTTTTTTCCTTCTCCCCCTCCTTTTTTCCCATTCCCTCATTCTTCTCCTCCCCTCTCTCAATTTTCTCTGTTCCCCTGTATTTCTCCTTGCCAAAAATGTCCAGACCTAGGAGATCAGCGGGCCCCCCTGCACGTCTGTCAGACGGGTCACAGCTCCTGGCCGGGAGTCTGCGCCCGCCTGTTACTTTATCCAGCTCTGCCCCCTCTAGTGAAGCGCTGGGAGCGCTGCCTGAAAGCGTGCATCCCAGCGCTGTTAATATTGCTGCAGGGGACTCCCCTGTCGCTGGGTCTCAACGGAGATCTGGGCAGGGGGGGAGGGGCGGCGCTCGCAGGTCCCGGGCTCCAGAGAGATCAGCGGCGCTGGCTGCCTCAGGGGACGCCAGCGCTGCTGTGCAGCATAGTCAGCAGAGGAGGAGATCTCCTTCTCCTACCTCTGCTAGGTCCAGCCAGTCCTCCCTTCCTCCTCGCTCTCCACCTCCCAATTTGGCAGGTCAGGTCTCCCCCAGGGCAGCAGGGGGAGAGGGAAGCTTACAGGCACTGGCTTCCTCTTACAGTTCCCCCGTTGGTAATCACCTGATAGCTGTGAATGAGGTAAATTTGGAGTCACAGCATGTCTCTGTTTCTGCCACAAGTCACAGACCCTGGCTACACAGCAGCAGTGGTGACAGTATACCTCAAATTAATATTATCCCCCCACTTATGCCTCAGGGATGGATCAGGGGTAGAGTGCGCCCTCATATGGCTCATAATGTAAGTTTTCAGCCCATGTTATCTTCTCAATTACACACACCCTCACCACCTCAGGTTGGGCCCCCTATACAGTATAATTTCATATCTCCAATACAAGCTGCTAATGTTCCTCTGCAGAGGCTTCCATATAGCGATTCAATCAATGTCGGGGGTCACCCCTCGGCGCTGGTTCAGTCTGGGAGCTTTCAGCAAAGCCCAAACACAACGCTTAGTCCATGGGCAAGACCAGCAGTAGCACAGGTGGAGGCGCCCCACGGGAACCTGCCTCCCTGGTCACTACCGTATCCTCCTCCTAATCCAGATAGGGTCCAGCGGCCAATGCAGAATTGGATGGCACCGTATCCACCTCCTTATGTTTCAAGTTATGGGCATGCTTCTAATGCAAGCATTACAAATATACCCGTCCCTGATCTCAATAGCTCCCCTTTTGGGTTTGGTTCCTCCCAAGATCTGGCCCGCCCACCAGCCCCAGGTTTTTCCTTTGGTACGCCTGTCCCAATAGAGTCGTTAAACAGCATTTCAGGAGTTAGGGTTAACCAGTCGTTTGTGTCTGAAGTAGCCAGCAGGGGATTCGGCTTCAAGAGAAGAAACATCAACCCAAGCACTTGCGTTACCAGGGACATCTGCGCAAAGTGGTGAGTGTGATTCTATTTTGGCACATCGTTCACATACACGCAGTCCTCCTTTAGCTACCACTAGTGAAGAATCAGATGAGGAAGGTCAGGGTCCGCGTAAGCTTTTAAAAATCTTAACAGAGCATTTAGCGAAGCCCGCTAGGGTGACCCCTTCAGGCATAGCTCCACCCACGGCTTTAGGCGGTCCTATGGTACGATGCGACAATACAGCATTGTTAAGAGGCGTGCGTCGCAGTTCAAAGGATAGGATTGACAAAGGGTACTATGTCGATTTGTTTATGCTCACCTCTGCAGCCAAAAAAGAATTGCTGGCTGCCTGTGGTAAGGGAGGAATGGGTGAAGAAAATTATAGAACGTTCTCAAACTGGTTGAGGGGGTATTGTATATTCTCTGCCATCTATGTGGAGTCTAGACCGGACACCAGGGCGGATGTGTGGAGGTACCTACACCTGATTAATGATCTGTGGATTAACGCGGGTGGTACAATTTGGAGGCGTTACGATGAGAGTTTTCGTAGCAAGGCAAACAAAATGCATACTATCCCATTTGGGTGTAAGGACGTTGAGTCATGGATGGCACTGATGCTGCCAACTGAAGATGCTATGCCTCCTGTAGTACCTAGGTTTCAGAGCCAGGGGAGGCGTAGTACTCCCCAAAACAGTAAGAACAGATGTTTCGCGTATAACAATGCCTCGTGCGGAAGGGGTGACTCTTGTAGATATAGACACGTATGCTCCAAATGCCGAGGCAGTCACCCAGCTAAGGATTGTACCAGGCAGTCATCAGGAGTGGGTAGGGGCCGCGGTGCGCCAGGAGGTGCTAACTAAGGGGCCATCCCCTATTGATTTAAAAGTTCTAGATAAGTGGCTTAGTTTTTTCCCAGATGTTGTTCAAGCCCAGTGTCTATCCCAAGGCTTTCATCATGGTTTTCAGCTTCCAGTAGTAGGAGAAATTAGGTCGTCATCGGGCAGGAATCTTAGGTCAGCAGTCTTGCTTCCTGATGTGTTGAAGGATAAGGTTATGAAGGAGGTTAGCTTGGGTCGTATGATTGGGCCTTTTGATTCCCCCCCAATTCCTGATTTGATAATTTCCCCTGTAGGAGTTGTCCCTAAGAAGGCTGCGGGTAAATACCGTCTAATACAGCATTTATCCCATCCTCCCGGTTTTTCAGTTAACGACGCAATAGATGTTAGCTTCAGTTCAGTTAATTACCAGTCCTTTGAGGAGGCCTTGACTTTAGTTAGGGGCTTTGGGCAAGGGGCTTTATTGGCCAAGTTAGACATTGAATCGGCATTTAGACTGCTGCCGCTTCACCCAGAATCTTTTAGATTCATGGGCTTTAGGCTACAGGACGGTTTCTACATTGATCGCTGTCTCCCCATGGGGTGCTCAGTGTCATGCGCTCTTTTTGAAAAGTTTAGTTCGTTCCTGCATTGGTGCGTACAAGCAGGAACGGGTCATCAAGGAATCGCCCATTATTTGGATGATTTCTTGTTTATAGGTCCCCCTTCATCCGCAGTGTGTGCAGACACGCTTTTTTTAGCTACGGCATTGTTCAAAATCATGGGGGTCCCAGTGGCGCATGACAAGACTGAAGGGCCTAACACATGTTTGTCATTCTTGGGCATAGAGATAGACACCATTGCAGGTTGTTGTCGTTTGCCTGAGGAAAAGATAAACAAGTTGGGGGCAGCGGTTTCTGAGGCGATTAGTTCACAGGGTAGCTCCTTGCGTCAGGTTCAGTCTCTTCTCGGAATGCTCAATTTTGCATGCAGGGTGATACCGATGGGACGTATTTTTTCTAGAAAATTGCAAATGGCCACATCAGGCTTAAAAAGGCCTCATGCCAGAGTACGCCTATCGGCGGAAATAAAGGGAGATTTGAGAGTATGGGCCAAATTCTTGCAGTCTTTCAATGGAGTGCGGATATGGCCTAAGAGACAAGTCTCGAATGTTTTGTTGGAATTACACACAGATGCCTCTGGGGCGAATGGTTTTGGGGCCATTTTTCAGGACGAGTGGTGTGCAGCTCCTTGGCCTGAGGGGTGGCGTCAGAGCGGTTTGGTGGCAAATTTGCTGGTTTTAGAGTTATTCCCAATAGTTTTAGCCATTGATCTATGGTGTCATAGGTTAGCGGGCCAGAATGTTGTTTTCTGGTGTGATAACCTTGGGGTTGTGCAGGCAATAAATCGCCAAAGCGCTACGTCATTGCCGGCAGTGAACCTTTTACGTAGACTTGTTCTGAAATGTTTGGAAAATGATATAATTTTCCGGGCCAGACATGTACCCGGAGAGGTGAATAAGGTGGCAGATGCGCTTTCGCGTTTCCAATGGCGCCGCTTTAGGGAGCTAGCTCCTTTGGCTCAATTAACCGGCATCCCTTGTCCTTTCTATGCATGGCAGTGGGTCGAGTCGGAATGATCGAGTTGGCGGAGTCATCCTTGGCGCAATCCACAAGACGTGCGTATCAGTCAGCGTGGAGTCAGTGGGAGGCTTTCTTACAATCCAGGGCCCCAAGTACATCAGGTCAGGCGGAGGAGATTTTAGAGTTTATGTGGGAAAGATATAGCACGGGTGTTAAAAAGGCGGCTATGGCCTCAGCGTTAGCAGGCATTTCTTTTATGGCCAAATTACATTCAAAAGTTGATCCCACAAGAGGTTTTATTATTTCCAAGGCTATGAAAGGGTGGGCTAGAACCCGCCCTTCGGTTCCTGACTCTAGGCGTCCCATTACGGTTCCCTTGCTTAGGCAGTTGATTATGTCGCTTGCGGAGGTCACTTCTAGCTCCTATGAGTCCACTTTATTCAGCACAGCTTTTTCTATGGCGTTTCACGGAGCATTTAGAATTAGCGAACTTGTGGCTAAATCGAGAGTTTCCCTAGGTACAGCCCTTTTGGGAAAATATACTTTAGTTGCTAGTACGCAGGTCTCCATAAAAATTGCACGATCCAAAACGGATCAGTTTAGTAGGGGTCATTGGGTCACCTTGTCCCCTTGCAATGATACGAGTATATGTCCGGTGGCTTGGTGTAATAAATTTTCAGGAATAAGGCCTAAGGATAGCGAGGCTTGGCTAGCACACATGGATGGGTCTCCTTTGTCCAAGTTTCAGTTTAATGCCATTTTTAAAAGTGCAGTGATAAAGGTGGGGTTAGACCCAAAATTTTATGGAACGCACTCGTTCCGTATTGGAGCAGCTACAGCTGCTGCCATGGGAGGGGCCTCCGTACCCGATATTAAATTGTTGGGGCAATGGAAGTCCGATAATTATAAAAGGTACATTAGACCTTAAGGCAATTATATGCTCATGTTTTGCATATGTTATTTCTCTATTGTCTATACTTGGTTCTCTTGCTTTACTTTTATCTTTCTGGTTCTTATCCCCCCTCCTCCTTACTCTTCCCCCCCCCCCTTCCTCGGTAATCCAGGGCGAGAGCTGCTTGCCGTGTTCAACGGGGGCATGGAGGGATTTTTTCCCAATTTCTCCTACGGATTAAGGCCTGATTAGTGGTGAGCCTCCGGGGTTTTTTGGGTTGGTTCACCTTCATCTGGGTTACCGTTCCTTTACTTTCTTATCTGATTAAACCTGTTTAGGTTGGTGACATTTCCCGCCTAGGGGTGTTAAATCGTTTTGGGTTGGTACCTCATAGCTTATGTTAAACCATGATTGGTTGGTATGTTTGCATGTCTGTATCATAAATCACGCAGTGGTTGGTAGTCGGGCATAGAACCATAGAATTAATATATTGTCATGTTGGTGTAACATACGGTAAACCATGACTTATTTCCCACCTCCTGTTTAACCTTTAAAGGTTGGTATGTTTCCAAGGCACGTATAGGCGTCATATCGTATTCTCATTGAGCATATATATTCATCAATTCACCTCATCAGATTGGTAAAGGTAATACTGTTATTAGTGCCCCCTCCCCCTTAAAATATAAGTCTAATAGGTTGGCATTTATAGCCTCACATACGTAGTTCCCCTCTCTTTAGCTTAAGCAATTTTATTCATCATTGGCCATATTAGTCTTCTGGGCTATTAGATAAGCAGTTCTATCATATATTTAGTCATATAAACCGGTTGGTTGGTGGTCCATTCTCCCCCCCCCCCCCCCCTGTCCCACATTTTCATACGAAGTTGGTATTAAACCTTTGCAGTTGGTTGCAAATATGGACAATTTGTTTAAAGTATGCAGGGGTCAGGGTCATTGCTCTTCAGAGCTGGTGTGTCTTGGTGTTATGTATGCATATAGGAGGAAAAAAGTAAAGGTTACAGGGCCTGTGTTGTCCCTGGTTTATATTCCAGGAATATTTTGGAATATTTGTTACTACTTCAGATCACCAATTCTTTCTATCTTCGGTTTACAGGCCTGAAGATAAACATTTCTATAATGGGACACTCATTTGTGTATTGGGCTTCAAAACATCATTTGGCGAATGAGTGGTCTAATTTCCCATGCCCGGTGGATATAAAATGGATGGGGAAGAGGGGCCTTTGCTGGCCATTCCTGTTGTCTTGGTTAGAAGAGGAATTGGCAAAATCACAACATCCTGATATTATTGTTTTGCATCTTGGGGGGAATGATGTGGGGAAGACTAAATCATTGGCCCTCATAATAAGCATTAGAGAAGATTTACGTGCTATTCGGGCACGATGGCCTACAATTGGGATTTGTTGGTCCAACATTGTCCCTCGTTTATACTGGAGGTTTCCCATTCGCCCCTCTACGCTTACTAGATTATTAAGAAAAATTAATAGTGTTACGGGGAAACTGGTTAGAGAATTGGGGGGGGTAGAAATTTTCCACCCATCCATTAAGGCGGATAATACACACCTGTTCCGGCCGGACGGTGTTCATTTGAATAAAGAGGGGATGGGGTTTTTCATCAGGGAGATCTATGAGCAATTAGGTTCGTGGTTTTGTGCTCGTGGTGGCGGGCTGGGAACCCGTTAAAGAGTACCAGCTATGGTAGGAGAGCAGTGCAGTCAATGACTAGTCACAACGGTGGTTAGGATATTTGGCCGCACGTCACTGCCCCTTTCAAGTAACATTACTCTTGATCCTTCTGAGTGGAGGATCCCTTGGCATGCTTTGCGTGGCCGTCAATGTTGAGTTCAGAGGGGAGCAGTCATGCTGACGCCTGTTTAACACCGGCCAATGTTAAGGGAGTATTCCTTGGTTTAGTTTGAATGCCATTTGGGCATTGCAGTATTTGGTTAGATGATTAGTTGTTTAGTTGACTGCAGTTTGCTCTCGCCACCACCAGGTGACTTTCATTTAATTGGTTTATGATTAATAAAAACTGCGACCTTTTGCCAAAGTAGCTATACGTGTCTGTGTCTTTATTTCATTAGATTAAGTAACACTTTTAAAGTACAAAGGTTGGTAAGGTGCGTGAAGGAAAAGGACATTAGCCATATGCGTTTTATGTTAAGTGAAGCCATTTTAGCTGAGGGCACTTAAAATGCATGGATTATGTTTTTCAGGTCCTTACCCATTAGGGGTTAAAGTTGTTTTAGTCCCAGCCAATAGAATCCATGGGGAGTGGTTTCAGTCACCTCATTAGAAACTCCCATGGGCTTCTAGACCTTTCCTTCCTGTGATTTCACTGATGCCTCCCTCCCACCCAGCTAGTTATTGTTTGATTTAACAATCTTTTTTACAGAGGAGGCGCAGTTGGTGGGAGAGCAGTGCAGTCAATGACTAGTCACAACGGTGGTTAGGATATTTGGCCGCACGTCACTGCCCCTTTCAAGTAACATTACTCTTGATCCTTCTGAGTGGAGGATCCCTTGGCGTGCTTTGCGTGGCCGTCAATGTTGAGTTCAGAGGGGAGCAGTCATGCTGACGCCTGTTTAACACCGGCCAATGTTAAGGGAGTATTCCTTGGTTTAGTTTGAATGCCATTTGGGCATTGCAGTATTTGGTTAGATGATTAGTTGTTTAGTTGACTGCAGTTTGCTCTCGCCACCACCAGGTGACTTTCATTTAATTGGTTTATGATTAATAAAAACTGCGACCTTTTGCCAAAGTAGCTATACGTGTCTGTGTCTTTATTTCATTAGATTAAGTAACACTTTTAAAGTACAAAGGTTGGTAAGGTGCGTGAAGGAAAAGGACATTAGCCATATGCGTTTTATAAAAAGACACGTTAAATCACTTTTATCAATGCGATAACAAATGGTAAGAAACATGAGAAAAATATGACGGGTCATTAACAGACCCCTGAAAGTCAAACAATTGTGTTCTCTTGCTCTCCAGAGGCACACATATCTCATAACAATAATTTCACACAAAGAAGGGTGCATTAGCTCGTCTATCTTTTTGTGGGTTTACCTAACTTTGTGCAACATATTCAGAAGCTGTTTCTACACATTATTTGCATCATACCTGAATATTTCCCCATTAGCTTCTTCCATTCGTCACACTTATTTTTTAGTTTGCTTTTCCATGGGCTGCATTCATTAATCAATGTTAAAAAACAAAAAAAATCTTCAATTATTATTACGTATTCAGGCATCCTCTACAATTGGTTGACAAAACAAACAAACATTAGTTACAGTACCTGAAATAACATGTGACAAAAACAGTGAGGACCCGGCTCTCAAGAGCTTGCAGTCTAATGCCAAAACGTTAATTAATCACGTTTTTGCAACAGAAAATTGGGAGAAATAGAAGCAGACACTTGTTTACTGGGTGAAAGGGTAAATGCAGAAAGATGTGTATTTGCCCTTGAAACTAACTTGTAAATAAGTCTTCTGTTTTTATGTGTAAGCCTCAGATAAAATTATGCTGAAACCGTGTAAACCTCAGTAGCTATGTGTAAGGTCAATGTGCCATGTAGCTTTAAGTCACAGTAATAATGCAGCGGAATGAAGGCCTCATTGTAAAAACTCATATGTGTAAATGAACTTGAGCCACACGGCCAGTGAATAAAGAAACTTTGGAGTATTTCAGGAATTTCAGCTATTTTGTTCCATGTCGTCTTTGATCTCCAGTTTCCCATGATCACTTACTGCTGGAAGTACAGTTTAATGAGCAAAATAATTTTCCCTCATCCCTGTCAAGCCCTGTCGCTAACATTAATGCTGTTTGATTGCTTGGTACAGCAGTAAAAAGAGCACTTACATTAGACATGCATTACAGTACGCTGAGTCTTTTGATGAGAACGTGTAATAATAAATGGGCTGGAGAGGAAGATGAAACCATAAAAGCCATAAAACTATCTGAGAGCAGAACTTTATTGATCACAGAACTGACAATGAGAAATATAACATTTATGGGGATATCATTTTGTCATTTAAATCTTAGCGACAAGCTGTATAAATGCTAGAAACTAGTCCATAGTCAGTAAAAAGTAACATTTTTGTAATAACTTTCCATACTGCTGATAGAAAGTGATGGACTGTTTGCATTTATCATAGTTGACATAGCGAAAAGCAAGACAGTTTTTTGAGGTGAATATTTGAAACTAATTCAAACAGACAAGTAAATAGACAGACAGTAAGATAGAAATCGCAGGTCAAAGCTAAGATGCAGTCAGGAACAAAAATGAATATCAGAACCAGGAGACCCATAATAATAAGGAAAGACAGGGATTCAGATCATATAGATCTGAAGCCTGAATCAACATGAAATCTATACATAGATGAGAACATATCCAGGAAGGTCAACCTTGTGCTAGTGTTCTGAAAGAGTGTATATTCTTTAGAAAATTAGAAGATTAGGATCAGGTGGCTCAGTGATGTCAACTGAAGTGAGTTATAGTCACATGACACAGGAATGTTTAATGCAGATATTGATATATGTTTATGCATGGAACCTATATATGGTTGCACCTTCTAACATTTTGTTGTTTGGGCATTTATGTTATATTGCTATCTTTTTTATTACTATAAACATATCATAAAGCCACTGTAGATGATTAACATTGCATTTAACTTGACATCATCGGCACAAAGTGCAGAGTGGGGTGCGTGCTTCATGAAAAACATGTCAGCTTAATTTTCTTCCTTTATAGCTGCTGCTTGACTTACATGCAGAATGGCAAAATTGGATGATGCAATCTACAGTATATGCATATGAAATACATTTCCAAAAATGCCTCATATTGCTATTCTATTTACAAATAACTTTCAGAGGAGTGTACTCATTACTTACACTAGTACAAACCTACAATGAGCCCTACTCCTACTTATACTACTAAATTCTTACAAAATCAGACGATTAGGATTAGGTGGCCCAGTGATGTCATCAAACTGAAGATGGACAAGTGAGTCATAGTTATATAACACAGGAATGTTTAAAGCAGATATTCATATGTTTATGTATGAAACCTATATATGATTCTAACATTTTGTTATATGGGCATTGGTGCACCCTCACAAATGTCCCAATCTCCACTCTGAACCACACTCGCTCCTCTTGTTTCAGTTGTGCCCTTTTCCCCTTAGTTTGTGAGCTCTCTTGTTTTCATATCTGGATTTTTTTGATGAACCTTGTATTGCCCAATTTTATGTATGCCCTATACTTCACTGTCCCGTGCTGTAAAGACTGTGGTGCCTACAAATCAACAACAATAATAATAATAATAATAATAATAATAATAATAGTAATAATAATAACAATAATAGGTAAGATGAACAGTGGATACATAAATTAGTGGGGAAGTAATAATGACAGTCATGGGTGTGGGAAGTGGGAGTAGCTAGTGGTAGTTTTAAAGATTTGAGTGTTGAGTCATTTTTAATATTTATGGATAAGGAATACCATAGATGGGGAGCTGGTTTTGTGTGTGTGTGTGTGTGTGTGTGTGTGTTAGAGAATTTAGACTGTAAGCTCTAAAGGGGCAGGGACTGATGTGAATGAGTTCTCTGTACAGCGCTGCGGAATTAGTGGCGCTATATAAATAAATGGTGATAATGATCTTTCTCTGTGTTCTGATCCCCTAATTGCTCAACTGATTGTTCTATTTCTGCAGAGGGTTCTACGTCCCACATTGATTGCAAACCTTCCTCACTCTCATTTACTACCACCTCTTGTTAGTAGCAACACCTTTATTGTCCATAATAATGTGTCTCAGCTGTTGCATCTCTCTGCTGGAATCCACTTTCCTGAGGTGTGCTGACATCTCCACTCATCTGTTTAACACTGTCCCTCGGGACCGGAGCTGTTTGTACTTGATTTGCGCTTTGTCTCTGCTGCTTTACCACTGCTGTCTGCCCCTTCTTGTACAAGTCTCCTCCCTTACAGGAAAAATTGGCCTCCTGTAATACTGGTCTCTTCTGTGGCAGCTGTGCATCATCTGGGAGGTCTTCAGACTCAGATTCACATATCTGGACTTCGGCTCCATTTTCTGCCTGTGCTTTGTGACCTCTTTATTTGCATCAAAATGCTCCTGATTTATATATACTTCTCCAACAGGTCCCAACTGCTCTTAGAATCAATGTCTCTTACAATAATTGCAAGGTCTACACTTAATGAGTTGAGTTTACTATCTTATAAAGCTTATTTGCTTGGATTTGTCACTTTTAGTTTGTAAACACATTCAATTTGCTTTTGTATGGTCTGCTTTGTTATCATTAAAGCCTCTATTTTTTTATACAAGTGCAGGGATTTTATCTGCTAGGTGCAGCTCAGGTGCACGCTAATTGTCATTGCTGAAATAGAAATAATAGGGCTGGCAGGCTTGGTCTTCTAAATCTGCAGTCACATTGTACTGTGTTATATAGGTAACACACAAAGAGGAGAGGTCCATTGCGCCATTGCTAATTGTCATTCCTGAAATACAAGTAATAGGGATGGCAGTGTTATTCTTAATCTGCAGTCACTTTGTACTGTGTTATCAAAATGGATTCACAGCAGTACACAGAAGATCAGGAGCACCAAGCGGCTGCTGGCACCAGTCATGATGATAGTAATCCCTCTACTTCATCTGCTAAAGTCTATGTTAAAGTGCATAGTGTTTTTAAGTCAGGGAAACAAAAATGTAAAAAAACACCTTTTACCTTGGTCAAGAAAAAAGACTTGTAATCCAGGTAAAGTTATCTGCAGAAAAAAATTAAATTGCCAACATGCTATTCTACACACACAGTGGCAAGGAAAGAATGTGGCCTTCACCTTTGTCTATGAGTGCTAGTTCTGCAACTGTCACTGAGGCATCTACTTGTAAGGTCAGCCATGACCAAGCAAGACCTTGTCATTCGGACTCCAAAAGTGGTGTCCAAATACTTTTACGTGTAAAAGTCGACCTGGAAGAAAATAGTAAGGCATTAGAGGAAAATGTATGCTCAGATTCAGGAATGACATAAATCCCATGTGTAATTCTGACATTTCTGATAGTGTACCCATAAAGAAGGCTCCTTTCAGCATTTCTGGAGATGTGTGCATAAACAGCCCAAGTGTAGCCCGTGATACACAAATTGAGGATGCCACTTTGGAATTGCAACAGGATTAGGGGGATATTTGTGTAGCTGACGAAGGCGCTAATGAGGATGCTGATGAGGATGATGTTGTTTGTTAAAGTCCTGCACCATTGGAATCCTTTTTTGCATGTGATAAGAAGAAGGCCATTGCCTGGGTATAAGACCAAAAAGTCCACCTCTTATGTGTGGAATTATTTTTACCCAAATCCTGACAACGGTAGTCTAGCCATTTGTAGCTTTGTAAAGCCACAGTCAGCAGAGGTAGGGACCTTAACCATCTAGAAACCTCATCCATGTTACGCCATTTGAAGCAAGTTCATGGCAAGCTGTTGGGAAAATTGGAAACTTATGCTAAAAAAATAACAACAAGCAGTCCATCATCAGCTTGGTCCCTTCTTTCAGATAGATCCCGATACCTGCAATCTACACTCACAACACCATCCTCATCAATATCCTCAGTAACGATCGAAGTTAGTCCTGCATCCAAGTTGCTAAGGCTAGATAACTCCTCCGCTATCATGGATTCCTCAGAAGAATTCTTAAGCGTTAGTCCCACTGCTGCTGCTGCTGCTGGGGGCGAATCTTCATCCCAGAAGCAGGCCAAAAAGAAGACTACTAGTAGTTTACAACAAATGACTGTTAAACAATTCTTTGCAAGGGGAAGCAAGTATAAAAGCTGTCACCCACTCACAAAGCAGATCACAGACGCCCTGGCGACTATGCTAGTATTAGATCTGCGTCCAATATCCACTATTAATGCAGCTGGTTTTAGACAGTTACTTGAGGTCTTGTGTCCCCGTTACCAAATTCCATCACAAATGCATTTTACAAGAAAAGCTATTGCTCACCTCTACCAGAAGGTTCATAAAAATGTAATTATTGGGATACAAAATGCCATTCTACCCACTGTACACTTAACCACAGATATGTGGACAAGCGGAACCGAGCAAGCAAAAGACTGTGACATCCACTCGGTTGGTTATTCGCCTTCACCAGCAGGAACAGCAGCAGCATGTGCCCAAGTACGTCACATATTTCAGAGGCAAGCTGCTCTGTGTATCACCGGCTCCACTAAGAGACATACAGCTGACAATCTGTTACAAAAACTAAGGGATGTCATTGCAACATGGCTTATCCCGCTTGGACTCTCCTGAGGATATGTAATTTCTGATAATGCCACCAATATTGTGAGAGCATTATAGCTTGGTGAATTCCATCACATTCCCTGTTTTGATCACACAATAAACTTAGTGGTCAGAGCTTTTCAAAAAATGACAGGGACGCATAGGATATGCTATCTGTGGCTCATAAAATATTTAGACGTTTCAGGCATTCGGCAACAGCGTGTAGGAGATTGCAGCAGCTACAAGAACAATTTAATTTGCCCTGCCACCAACTGAAGCAAGAGGTGGTGACAAGGTGGAATTTCACCCTGTATATGCTTCTGCGGATGGAGGAACAGCGAAATGCCATCCACACCTTCTCCACAAGCCATGACATTGGTAAAGGAGGGGGAATGTATTTTAGTCAAGCGCAGTGGAGAATACTTTCCGTGTTGTGCAAGGTGCTGAAAACATTCGAAGTAGTCACCTGTGAAGTGAGTTCAGACACTGCTAGCTTGAGTCAAGTGATTCCCTTAATTAGACATTTGGAAAAGCAGCTTCAGAAACTGAAGGAGGAGATTAAACAAAGCAATTATGCTAAGTATGTCGGACTTGTAGATCAAATACTTTATTCGCTTCGCCAGGATCCAAGAGTTATCAAAATCTTGAAATCGGATCACTACATTTTGGCGACTGTGCTTGATCCTAGGTTTAAGAGCTATGTCTTCTCTTTGATGCCAATTGACCCAGATCTGAAGAGATGCAAGGAACTCCTGGTGAGCAAGATGACAGCTCAAGTGTTACGTGACAGGATGGAGTCTCCTCCTTCAGTTTCTCACGCAACTGCTGCTAGGAAAAAACTTAGCTTTCCCAAGAGACCCAGGGATAAAGCAGATGACTCAGCACAACATTTTGACATCAAGAATTGACCAAAAAATGTGACACCTCTGCCGTAACTCCACCTGATCCTACTATCAACATCCAAAGGATGGTGGATGATTATTTTAACGACCCCTTTGAAATATACACATCAGACAGTCCCTTTAAATACTGGGAGGAAAAAAAGGAAATTTGGAGACCCATGCACCAACTCGCTTTGCACTGCCTATGCTGCCCACCCTCCAGTATGTACTCAGAAAACGTTTTCAGCACAGCCAGGAGCCTTGTCAGCGATCGTTGTAGGAGGCTACTTCCTCAAAATGTGGAAAAGATGATGTTCATAAAAATTAACTTCAATTTCCACGAGGAAGGCATTTCCCGCCAATTACAGCAAAATACTGAGACTTCTGTAATGGGGGATTTCGGCGGGGAAGAATTAATAATGCGTGAGGATGATGTACAAACTGATGTGGGTGAGGATGAGGCTGAGGATGATGGCAACAACATCATGTCACAGTAGAGTTCATTAACAGCACTGTTACCTTTGGTGCTTTAAGGCCATTGTTAGCTTGTTTTGTGGGGGCCCAAACAAACCAAGCACATCAGCCTCAAAAGTGGCACTCCTTGTCGCTGAAGTGCTTGGTTTGTTAAAGTGTGCATGTCCTTTTTAAGATCCAACATAAGGGTGGGTGGGAGGGCCCAAGGGCAATTCCATCTTACACCACTTTTACTTTCAGCTACCACTGTGTGCCAATGTTACTTAAATGAGTATGCTTTGCAAAAATCTTACACACCCACTGATGATGCAGATGAATCAGCACAACATTTTGACATCTGGTCTTGTCTACTGTAAAATAATTGACTAGAATTAGTGACACCTCTGCTGTAACGCCACCTGATCCTACTGTAAACTATCAACATCCAAAGAATGGTGGAGGATTATTTTAAAAAATTTTGAACGGTATAAAGACAGCAGTTTTATTAACAAAGAACAAAGTTGCTTGCAGAAGTAATGTAAGCATGGATGTCTAAATATAAGTGTATATGTATTACCTTCCACTTTGCTGCTGTTTCATTAGTATCGCACAAAGTGTTTGTAATCTGCAGTTTACGTCAAAGGTGCCTAGCTATATTATAATTTTTTGGGAATTGGGGCTGATTCGAAGCTCAGTGATGAACTTGCTTTTTGTTGTGAATTACAATGGCTCTTTTTTGCCTTGTCTGGCATCCTGGATTGGTCTGGGTCTGATAAAATCACGCAACTGGGGGGTGGTAAGCGCTCGTCTCTATATATTAGCTGTAGAATTACCACAGTTATCAAAGGAATGAGTGGAGTGATCAAATGAACCATAACTGATTTCATTATCCAAGGACAGTTCCATCTTGCACCACTTTTCTTTTCTGCCACTGCTGTGTGGCAATGTTTCCTAGATGTGCTATGAACTGACGTGTGTTTGTGTCATTGCTCTGTCACTTAGCATCCAGCCAGGTCGCTACAGTCTTTGTTTGAAAGTATATGAAAATAATATTGTGACCTGTGAGGTGGTAAAAATTGACTGCAAATGACTTGAAATTAGTGTTATTGAGGTTAATAATAATGTAGGGGGAAACAAAAGCAAAAATATGTGATTTTAGCAAAAAAAACAGGGATTTTAGAAAAAAATCGAGATCCAGAACCAAAACCAAAACACGCAAGGGCGGTTTTGCCGAAACCAAAACACTAAGTTAATCCAGATCCATAACCAAAACCAAACCAGACCACGGGGGTCAGTGAACATTTCTAATTCATATTGCTCATTAAGAACTGTACAAGTCAGGTGATCGATAAGCGCTCCTTTATGGGATCAGGGGATAGGGTCTGAATGCTGCCACTGTTCCAATGAGAGAAAAGCCTGATCTTCCCCAATAATAGTTTTAAAGAAAAGATGAATTGGAGACTGAGCACATAAGGGAGGGAAATATACACATAAGAGATCGTGAACCACTAGTGAATCTTCTTGTTGCCTAGACATAAGATTCCTGGTATGTAAAGTTTTGAATGGGAGGAGCAAGCATGCATAAAACGTATATACAATCCCTCTTATTCATGCAGGACACAATCTTTCTTGGACTTGCATTAATGTATACATTGTCTGTTTCTTATATATAGCATAATCGCTGGCTTATAGTATATTATCAGAATAACAATAATGGAATGCGGACTTATGTCATGGTCACTTCATCAGGGGGTGTGTTGTGTCTTAATGCCACCCTTTATAAACTGACCTTTGGCCAACAGACTTTCAACATAAAAAATGAATGTAAATGATTGTAAATTGCATCACATCTACATGATAGCATTTTTTCTTTTTACAATAACCAATGATGATGCAATCGATCTCCACATAAAACGCATAATCAAAGTGCAGATACCAAATTATTTCTCCCAAAACCTTTGCTACTGCGCATATATTTGCTAATATGTCTACCTTTGCATACATAGCCAGAAGGCAAATGTAGAATTTTGACTTTAAAACCTTCAGCAGAGAAAAATGATTAGCTATAAAATATCACAGCTAGAGGTAAATGGTGTTCGGATAATCTACATAACTTTATATCTGCCTTTGCCTTACAGGTTACATGCCTTGCTCTTTTCATGTTTATTCCATGCTTTGATCTGTAGTTAATGTAGTCTTAGTACTTCTGCCTTCTTATCCTGAGGGTGTTCACCCCTTCATGACCAATTTTAGTGATCTGTCGGTTTTATTGGGAATACATGTTTTATTCCTTAATCTACACATGTAAATGTTTTGTGGGTTCAAAACAAATAGGGCTTTCTTTAGGTGGCATTACAATATATCATTAGAATACTATATCGTATGGACCTTACATGGGCAAATAATAAGAAAAATAAAATGTTTTCATGATTGTTCCTAGATTTCACCCGATTATTTACACCACAATTGTTACTGAACCGAAGATTGTTTTTTTTAACTTTCTCAATCAATTTGTTACCTAGTTCTTCTACGTATAATAATATCAAATAATAGTAATTTATACAAAGGTCTGACTTTCCTAGAGTGCCCATGAACAAAGAGGGACATTTTAGTTTTAAAACTGACATTTTTTTCTTGGTGATAGGCTTTTAATAGGTTTAAATATTTAAAATAATAGTATCTCATTAAACCAGCAATTCATTTTTTTTAAAATAAATAGAAACAGAACACTTTAAAATGACCTGAATGCTGCATATATCTACCTTTTAATAAATAAGGAATTACTGGAGTTGCTTATTGCTTCGTCCTCTTTGCATTTTAATTAATTTTACACTTTGGAAGCAATCCTCTTGAAAGGAAATGTATATTTTATGTATATTTCTTATTTAATTATTACATGATTTACATACTGTCACCTTCAAGTTTATTTAGAATTTCTTATACCTATGTTAAGATGCCCTTTGTGATATAAATATCTTGTAGTCCTCCAATTTTCTTTTTTTATTTTATTAAAGTCTCCTGACTTGTGAAAGGCAAAAGTGAAGACACATTATAGGCTAGATTTACTAAGCTGCGGGTTTGAAAAAGTGGGGATGTTGCCTATGGCAACCAATCAGATTCTAGCTTTCATTTATTTAGTACCTTCTACAAAATTAAAGCTAGAATCTGATTGGTTGCCATAGGCAACATCCCCACTTTTTCAAACCCGCAGCTTAGTAAATCTAGCCCATAATGTGTAATTTTCAACTTGATTCTAACTACTCCAATATGTTGAGACTTTTATTGGGTCCTACAGTTGTTGCTATCTTTAATGGTATAGATCAGGCTTGGCTAACCTGTGGCATTTCAGGTGTTGTGAAACTACAAGTCCCAGCATGCTTTGCCAATATATAGCAGCGTATTGCTGGAAGGGTATGCTGGGACTTGTAGTTTCACAGCACCTAGAGTGCACAGGTTTGCCAAGCCTGGTATAGATACTTTATAGCTATACCCAGTAGCAGGGACATAGGAATGATCATTTTCATGGAGGGGCAAAAGGCCAATGACTACTATAGGGTTTGGAGCCCCTTTTTCTCGTGTTTGGTATCTCGTTTTACGACAGTTGTAACAGTGACTGTAGATATACAAAGATTCCCAATCCTATGTTCATTTTTGACAGTGTTTCAGAGGTTGGAAAACCCCAGTTTCATTGTTTATTTTACTATAAAAATTTATTTATACATTATTAAATAAATATTATTATTAATGTTAACTACCAATTAGTACACTAGCTGTTAGAAAGATAGATAAATTAATTTGTTCATCTTAAATATTTACATTTTTCATAGTCATTAACCTATTTTTTAATTAGATTTCGTTGACAGTATAATCTCATTTGATTTGGAGTATTTTTAAATCTATAGTCACTGCCTCACTGGTTATGGCATGTGCTATAAATTCAAAGTACTCTATCTCATGTTTGTTACTGGATACGCCGCACGAAATTCAGAGTAAATGTAAAGGGAATAGTTGCTCATCCTCAATACAGGTTATTTATTAAATGTTTATGTACGGAACACTTAGAGTTTTTTAAATAAACAAATCAATCAATCTGTATTAAATTTCTACTAAGGCAATCTATATTAAAGAGCATTTGGTAGTTATAGTAAGACAATCTATAATTTAAAAAAGTTTCACAAGTTTAGAACAGATACCATGACCTCAAAAAGAACCATGAAAGCTTTGTGTAGAAGATCATGGGGGGCAAACACAGTCTTTGCCCACCCTACAGAAATCATCATGGGGCAACTGCCCCCTCTGTCCCCTCGGTTCCTACACCACTGCCCAGTGTTCTAAGTAGGGTGTATATGGTGGTATAACATACCACCACTTCTCCTACTGCATTCATTGTAAAACTATCACATTCCATTCACTTACCTTCCCTTTACAGCCTACCACTTTTAAATTTCCACTTTGACCACTGTCTATACCCTAATTCGCTTCTATAGTGTTAAGTAGCTAATCGGTATGTCCTATACAAAGACCATCATTGCCAACACTGGGTACTGGGTTTCGATTACCCAGGGAAGGGACATCATTGACTGGGTTTATCTAGAAGGGATTGGCTCAGCTGGATGTGACCCCTTATTCACCTCCTTCTTTTTCGCTAGGTCAGGTTCAATTGATTCAGACAGTTAGAAACAATTCATGGCAAGGGACAAAATCGAGATCCCATTAGGTGTTAAATCGCAATTGAAATTCTTAAAGCCTACGGAATTCCCCATTCCTCTCTTCACCTTCACATGCTCCCATATAAGATATAAGGACTTTTCATACTCATGCTACTTTGCTAAACAAAGCAACGAATGGGCATGAAAAATCCCATTCAAATCACACTTTGTGTGATGAAATGATTTGAATGGGCTTGAATTCAACTGTAATCAGTAATTAATGTATATTTTTTTTTAAAACACTTTTTAAAAAAACAAAAGATAGATAGATAGATAGATAGATAGATAGATAGATAGATAGATAGATAGATAGATAAAGTGGTGAATGATGGTTTTATTCAATGAAACTTCCTTTTAAATTATGTTTTCGGCTCAACAAGCACCAACTTGCTTTCAAGTTAATGGCTGACACTGCATCCTAAAGCATCCAGTTACACAATAGCTGGCAGTAGTTTCATATAATGTTAGGTAAACACAGCTGGAGAACCATTGGGAACACTAGTTCGGGTGATAATCTGCATAAATAATTTTGAAAGTTTACCTGTCTTCTACCACTTTGTCTGTCTGTTAATACCTAGCCTTTTATTACTGAATATGTCCCCAATTGTAGAGTATTATATAAATAAATGGTAATAATAATGTTAATAAAATAAATGCACATTTACAATATTAAACGGTACTTGACTACATTTGTTTTTTTAAAACTTACCTTTGTTAAACAACAATATCTCTAGGTCTCATACCAGCTGGCGCCTATCCCCTGCGCTGTACTAGCATTTGTAACTGAGCTCTATACTGTGCACTTGGGGGCTGATGCTGAGTTAGCCGTATATGCACTCACAAAGAAAGCTCTAAACAACTGCAAGTAAAAATAGCATTTTTACACCCGATTGCTGAGGCATCCAGCTCTGCACCAGTAGCCTATGTGCCAGGTTTATATTACGCATACATACATTTAGGTAACAGAGTGGGGTTTTACCAGGAGAAGGAAATTGGAGAGCAGTCATAGAAATAACAAGCTACAAAGGGTTAAAACTATAGTTACAGGGGAACAGTGCTGACTGAAAATTGTGTTTAACTTATGTGTAGCCCACTTTCTGGTCTGGTCACAATAAGCTGCTTGCAAGCACTTGGGGTCCTAGTTACTGTGGTGCTAACAGCGGCTGTTTTTTCAAAGTAGACTAAAAGTTTTACCTTAAGACTTGCGCTCACTGATGTTCATTAGGATAGACAAAAAGCCTAATGCGAGGTAGAAAGCTACAATGTCATGGACAAACAGTGTTGGTCAAATGCCAGGCTTCTGTTGTGCAGTGTTTTCTTATTACAATAACTGTGCTCTTGTGTTGCAGACTGCTTATTCCCATTTGTACAACATAAGAAGTCACTTAAACCCTGTAACAGTTGCTCAGTCCAATAAAACATGCCTTTAACATCACTGTCCAGATAGAACTTGCTCCTCCAACTCTAAGTTTCATCAGCCTTGAGGAAGAGAGAAATTGCCCATGATAAAACTGGGAATTCTCTAGCAATGGACACTTTTCCAGCAAAGAAAAGGAAGGTATTACCAGCACTCCAAAGATCTACATATGGCTACCGGTCTCTAGGGGAAGTTGCACCTTGTTCGTTGTCGGCATCTAATTGTTTGTGTTTGAGAAGTCAGAATCTGTTGCATTGTCTAAGCTATTTCCACCCTAGTCTGTGTGTGTGTTAGGGAATTTAGACTGTAAGCCCAATGGGGCAGGGACTGATGTGAGTGAGCTCTCTGCACAGCGCTGCGGAATTAGTGGCGCTATATAAATAAATGGTGATGATGATGAATTCCATTATTACAACAACAACTGAGAATTATTTCATCAGACTATAAAACGAAAAGGTGGCTAATGGCAACCAAGATGACTGTTATAGTATGTGAAAAAGCTATAATTGTGACATGCAGATACTGTAGATTAAAAATTTTCTCTGGACATGTCAGTCTGAGGTCTGTCTGTAGCCATTGCACCCACACATTAAAGCTTCATTGTCATACAATTTTTTGGGAGAATGCAAATTGCAATTGCGGTCAAATCTGCGACAGCCCCACTGACTCTAACTCTTCAAACAATTAGTTAATTTTTGGCAATACACCTTCAAACTAGCAAACAACCACCATAAGACATCACACAATTGATGAATATAAATTGATTTTATTACAATGCTTATATACCTTATCCCTATATACTGGGGAGTTATAATTCATTCAATACCAGTGAATTGCCATCTCCACTAACTGCAATGTATTTATTATGTGTAGTCAGGGCCGCCATCAGGGGGGTACGGGGGGTACTGTTGTACCGGGCCCGGGCTCACCGTGACAGCTAGGCACCAGGATCCGATCGCTCCAGGATTCCTCCTGCGATCATGTGATCTGTCACAGGCAGAACACATGATCGCAGGGGGAATGAATCCTCCACCCCTGCGATCGGATCCTGGTGACAGCCAGGCTGAAGACAGAATAGCGGAGACCAGCGGCGGGCCCCAGGTAAGTATGTGGTATGTAATGCTCATGGGGGAAGGGGCCCGAGTGGCACGGGGGGCACGTACTGGGCCCAAATTTTTCTGAAGTCGGCCCTGTGTGTAGTATTGACTAAGGATTATTTTCAACATAATCCCATTTTTCATTAGCAGGCCCAAAGTATGAGTTTGGGATTGAATACGGTTTCAAATTATGACAATTTATTTTTAGAAAATTTTGAGCATGGCGTGAATTGAGTAGGTAATATAAGTAAGCAAACATCAAAAGAGTGTATGTAAAAAATGAAAATCTTTGGCACTTAAAATAATGGAAAATCCAATGTACCCTTATTTCAGGAATTCTATGAAACATATAAGAGGGTCTGACGAGCGGCATATAAGGGGAAACATAGAAAGGTTTAAGTGGAGGCTGGCCAAACATCCAATGTAACAGCTGAGAAGTTATTAATCATCATGCTATTATTTCAAAGTTAAAGTTATTAATCTTCAAATTATTTAGAAATTTTAAAATACTCTGTTATGTCATAAAACACATACATACATAAACACACAGACAAATGTTAAAAGTAGTGGCAATGACCACCAAAACCCTTTTTGCAAGTTCATTATTTGCCATAACTATGGCATTTTTAAAATGAATCTACAATAAACACATTTAAATATCATTGAATAGAAACTAGTGATGACTGAAATTTTGAAACTGTTCCACAGAACATGAATTTGACCTTGAATTAAGTGGGAAATCACTGTACTGTGCAACGGCAGAGGAAAAGACTGTATTACCAGAACGGTATTTCCAGAAAGACTGTGTTACCAAAACCACTGTAAAATTCAATTTGCGCAACATTCAACCACAACATACTGGTAGGTCAATTGGCTGCTATCAAAATTGACCCTATTCTCTCCCTCTCTGTCTATCTATCTATCTGTGTCTGTGTGTGAGTGTGTGTCTATATTAGGGAATTTAGACTGTAAGCTCCAATGGGGCAGGGACTGATGTGAGTGAGTTCTCTGTACAGCGCTGCGGAATTAGTGGCGCTATATAAATAAATGATGATGATGATGATGATGTACAACCTGCCTAAACATTGTTGCAGATCATGTACACCCCTTCATAGTAATGATATTTCCTGATGGCAGTGGCCTCTTTCAGTAGAATAATGCGTCTTACCACACTACAAAAATTGTTTAGGAATGGTTTGAGGAACATGACAAAGAGTTAAAGGTGTTGAGTTGGCCTACAAATTTCCCAGATCTCCATCCGATTGAACATCTGTGGGGTATGCTGGAAAACAAGTCCTAGTCAAGGAGGCCTCACCTCACAACTTACAGGATTTAAAGGATCTGCTGCTAACGTCTTGGTGCCAGATACCACAGGACACTTCGGAGATCTTGTGGATTCCATGCCTCGACGGGTCAGAGCTGTTTTGGCGGCATAAGTGAAACCTACACAATATTAGGCAGGTGATTTTAATGCTGTGGCTGATTGGTGTTAAATTTGTAGTGCTGCTTGCTACTTGACTTAATGCAGGTCCACCCTTTAAATTAGCTTTCTTAACAATGTTTGCCTGGATAAAGAATGTGATTGATTGATAACCAGGGCCAGATAATCGTTGGTGCAGTAGAGTAAAAGCTCAATGTTCCCCCAGTAGCTCTAGAGGGCACAATCCCCACTTTGAAGTGGGGACACTTGTCTACAGGGATGATCCAGCAATCTTGTTCGTCGCTCAGTCTGTCCTGTCCTAGACGCATTGTATGCAGAAGGCACATGACACCAACTCATGTGAATCCACTGGATCATTTACGAAACTCATCACATTGTGGTTGGAGACTTCAGGAGACTCCAGCTCATACAGTAGCAGTAGGCCACTGGATATCATTCCACAATGGAGTTGATGAGGAGCAGATCTGACTGATGGTAAGTAGTTTGTATTTCTCTATGTCACATTGAGGGTACCAACTAATCTTTTGGGTGACACAGTCCTGGAGAGGCAGCTATGCAATATATGTAACTGTTCAGGAGGGGCTGCTTCATAATTTGGGCTGGCTGACACAGTAGTGGAGGGTTTACTCTATAATGTATAGGGTACCACCATTTTAGAGAGGCTGCTTTGTAGAGGGCTGGAAGGTCATTGGGGCAATACAGAAAGTGCTTCAGGCTCGCAGCTCAAAGGGACCCCAACCCCTACTCAGAGGAAGAGCGCTGGCCAACAAGAGGCACTCAGTCATCCAAAGTAGCCCCTTATCTATCCAGTCCCTTATTGCATTCCCTGGGTCTCACACTGTGGTAATGGAGGCATTGGTCATACCAATCCGTCAAGTGATGGCCATGCCTTGGCAGCATGCAGTACAAGGTGAGCCCTTTGTGCTATGGGACCCATAAATGTCTAGTTACACCCCTGCTTATGCCTTTAAAATGCAAACCGTATGTAAAATGCTTACCCATACGCATTCATATGATTTTCTTTTAAAATTGCTGTATGCCACCATGAAAAATGTGTGTCTGCAAAAATTGTAGAACCCCATTAAATACAACAGTCAAGTAATTATTTTATATAAATAAATCTTGGGACTAATAGCCTATTTATAATCAGTGCCCACAGCCCGGCAATATATATGATTTTTTTCATACTGCTCATTGTGACAGTAAAATAAATCATTAATTGCCCGTGCAAACTTACCAATGTTACCAAGTGCCCTATTACCAGTGAAAACAGTTGAATTCTCCAGCAATGTCTCTTTGCTCTTTCATAAACAGATCCCAAAATCTTTTAAATGTATATTAGGTAAAGTTGAGTCTTCACTATGTCCACCTAAGTTATTTTAAACTTGTCTTAAAAAACATCTGTAGCTAAAAATACACATTCTAAAATTACAATTAGCTGTTTGCCACTGACGTTTCAAGGGTATAGTTTTATCACCTGCTTGAACCAAGATTGACTTTTATTGTCAAATAAAATGGTGAGTGCAAACACAGAGAGCACAGCGCTTGTCTCTGTACTGCTGCTGCAATGTGACTAACACAAGATCTCATAGCACATCTTTCTAGTAGCATATCCACAGCTAGTTTTTACATCTCATTTCTCTTGTCTTGCCACATAATAAATCAGGCATTTTCAGCACAATGTAGTAAAACTGTCGACTTTGAAGTGTAACTTTAGAAGTCCAAATCTTTCAGCAATAACAAGCCATGTCCAGTTATTTTGTGTTCTGTTTCCTTTGACCAATCCCTTTTTTGTTGCTTTGTGGTTATTTAACTAGATTTTGAAACCCAGATGTTTTAGAGAAAAGTGCTAAATGACTGTGTTCTTTTATATTTCCATCCCACCCACGTAGCCGCTACATCAACCAAATTGCAGTATGAAAGTCTCCCTAGACAATGCTGCCTGCTAGTGACTCAGTAATAATCACTGGAACAGAATGTTTCTAGTGTGACAGCTTTCATTGCTTGGATTTTACAGAGATTGTAGTTTAAAAGAGGCAACAGCATACAAATTAAATAATGCTAGTAAAAGCATGTAAATGGGTATAGGAACCAAACCCACTTGTAACAATGACCCTTATACATACTTATGCTTGCAAGTGTGGTTGGGAGCTGTGAGAGCAATGCAGACTCTTTTAGATGCTGCCAGCTCTATAGACTCATATTCAGTGTAATTGTCCTTTATTCACTCCTCTCTCAACTGCAAGTGTGGGCACTGGCTACCACTGCATGTCAAATGCGATCAGGATTGACATGCGGTGTCACTGGTGTTTCCTTTATTCCACTGAGTAACCAGCTTTAAGCAGCCGGTGACTCGACTGCAGTGGTGGTCCTGAAAGTCCCAGCATGCCCTGCCAGTCGCAGGTTGCCTATTCTCCCCTAAAACTTGCAGCAAATCATGAAGATTTCAAAATGAACTACATGAAATCACAAGTGTTAAATATAACATGTGACAAGAAACTGTAAGGTTTATTTACTTACTGCAAGTGTGGAAGTGCATCATATGTCAAGTTCCACTAATGCATCTATATTACCATCTTGTGCAAACATAAGTGCAGTCCCAAATTCTGCTTTTAGGAAATGCCTCTGTGCAAACCCTTTGCCAATCACTTGTGTGATTGCCACCTCAGATAGCAATAGGCATGCCAGCAAAAGTAAAGTATCCCTCTAAAATACAGCCTACTAACACATTAAGAACACCCACTTAATTGATTTTAACTTTTCCATCTTTCTTTTATTCTATCTAAACAGAGCAAAGGTATGACAGTTCAAGATCCAATGGGGAACTAGAAAATGGCGTTATATCTTGGTGCAAAATTAGGTTAGTTCGCAGTTACTGAACGAATAAAAAATGCTGTACTTGGATGTCGCATGCAATTCAAATCACTTTATTCCAAACAACAGAAAAAGATGGAGACAGGTATGAGTAAAGGGGAACCAAACACTTACACCCTTTCTGATGCTTTTCACATCATGCTGAGCTTAATTATAAAGCCTTCTGATGTATCAATCTACGTGCTATACATTAAAAATAGTAAAATACCCATTTTTCCTGCTTTATAAATTACTCTTAATGTGTTTGCTCTTAAACAATTAACATTTTCAAAAGGCAACATGAAAGGTAAAAAAAACATGAAAGGTAAAGAAGTAAAGATAAGGGTAATTAGTAATGGATCATAATGGATCATAATGTAGTACAGTGAACAGGGAAACCATAACTAAGATAAAGTGAAGAAACTTCTTACAGAACTCTGATTACTTTGGCTATGACTTGTTCAGGGAATTCTAATTAATGACAAGAAACACTCTATACAGGAACACATTGGGCCTGATTCATTAAAGAAAGTAAAATAAAATAAAGGAGTAAGTTTTCTCCTGGACAAACCATGTTACAATGCAAAGGCTACAAATTAGTTTATTATTTTACACATAAGTTAAATACTGGCTGTTTTTTTATGTAACACTTTTATTTGATAGCTTTATGTTTACACTGAAATTTAAAGTTGATCTAGGAGGGTGTGTGCAGGTTTTATTGTTTTGTTTGCTTTTTCAATGGAGAGGTGCATTTTGTCATTATGGGCCTGATTCATTAAGGAACGATAAGTAAAAAAGTGAGTTTTCTTACTCAAGATCTCTGGACAAAACCATGCTCTAATTCAAGGGGTGCAAATTAGTTTATTATTTTGCACATAAGGAAAATACTGTCTTTTTTTTTATGTAGCACAGCAATACATGATAGCTTATTTGTACACAGAAATTGAAAGTTTAACTAGGACATGCCCTATCCCAACTATAAATCTGCTATCACATTTTAAATTTACCTCTCCCCCTCCAATGCAACATGGTTTTGTCAAGATGCAAAGTTACTCCTTTTTCTTGCTTTACTTTCCGTAATGGAAGGCCCATTGTGTGCAACAATACATCGTACTGCACCTGTGTTTGCAAATTCCAACCAATTGCAGTTGATTAATGAGCATTCAGCTTGTGTTTGATTGGCCTGGTAAAGATAGTTTATATTAACTTTTGTTAAAAACACTGCAGTTCCTTTGCTTCCTGCCAGTACTAGTTCCCATAGAAATGTTAGAGACTGTATTAGAATTCATTTCACCATATATCACTTAGGCTGAAATTATCTTTATTAACAAATGACTCTACTCACCTATTCTATTTATACATTAAAAATGCTAGCACTAGAACTGTTTTGCATCAAAATTGGACCATATCTACATTTCGCAGCATATAGAGTTGTCCTTATCTCGCCAAACAGGCAAGTGAACTCAAAACATCAGACCACCCAAAGCTTAGGTATAATATACACTATTTACACTGGTCAAACTCAAACACTGAGTTACAGGATAATTGTACAACTTGACAACACATGTAGGTGACCAAAAGGAATTGAGATCTGGTCAGGGGACAATGCAACTGGATCGTCTTGAGATCTGGTCAGGGGACATGCAACTGGATCGTCTTCTGGTGTCACTGGAGCCTGTGCGGAAATTGCAAACACAGACCAAGTGCAATAGCCCTCCGACTGCACTTTCCCACATGTTGGATAGACTTTGAAAATGCAGACTGGGAAATGTATGTATATATGCACTATCCTGTAAAATAGGAGCAATTTAATAAAACTGCCTCCTTTCCAACAAATGGAACACAGGTTTGCATCTACTGCCTAATTTGGTTGGTAATTCTAAGGATTACTACACAAATGTTACAGTGATGTATTTTAATGGCTGAAAATGCTGAATGCCTCTTCTTTCAATGTTCGTTCAATGTTTGTTTATACAGAGAGTTTGATGTAATTACAGTATGTGCAAATGCAATTATTTTTTCCCTTAAGTAAGACTGATTTGGGTCACTGTCATACAATTTGGTCTAATTAAGCAAATAAACCTCTGGGCAACCAGCACATGTTTTAAGAAGCAGCATCATATAATGGAGTCTGAGAAGGCAGAGAGTAGAGTGGAATGTACAGTTTAAACAAGAGACATGAGAGGGTAGCTCAGAGCTTGTAATCAGTGCTCAAAATGCTTTGTGTGACAGGGCACGTTCATATATACTCAGGGCCCTCTTAACAACATTTTGGGCCCCCGGGCAAAGCAGTGCACCGGGGCCCCTATATATGCGTATTTATATATAAAAAAAAAAAAATGATTATATATATGGGCCCTGCAGCCCCGAGGGCCCGTCGGAGGCAGCACAAAAAAAAAAAACCTGGAAAAAAAAATAAGAAAATACCTTGCAGTCAGCTGGCAATCCGGCTCCCTCCCTGGTCTCCTCCTCCGCCGCGCTCCGCAATGGACGTCGGGCTGGCGTGATGATGTCATCACGCCCGACATGCACTGCGAGCACCGCATGGAGGAGCTGACCGTAAGGTAAGTATTTTCTTCTTTTTTTTTCAGGTTTTTTTTTGTGCTTCCTCCGACGGGCCCCCCTGGGCTGCAGGGCCCCCGGGCACCTGCCCATTGTGCCCAATGGGAAAGATGGCCCCGTATATACTGGATTTCAACTGGAGGTTGTTTTATCAAGCGATTTGCGCACTTGTGCTGTCTGAGATGGTTTCGCAATGAAAGATCTCATGTGACATCCTCTGCAAATTTCTCATATAATTAACTATTTTAATTTGAGATAATTGCACAATCGATCCAGTAGTTTGGTAGCTGATCAGTTAGGAATGCATGGGGGAGTGTGGACTTACTTTAGATATGTCTTATGCTGTATGAATATGTGGCCTTACTTTGGATAAGTCTTATGCTCTTTGAATATGTGGGCTTACCTTGGATAGGTCTTATGCTGTATGAATGCGTGGTTTTACTTTGGATAAGTCTTAGGGCTAGATTTACTATCAGGCGTGTTTGTAAACCCGCCGACTTTCGGCGGATTTGGCGGCGGTTTAGCCATCGCCGGATTTACTAAGGCTAAACCCGCCGTCCAAACGGCCAAAAATGATGTTTCCAAACCCGCCTCTGTATACATCGCCATGACGGTTTCAACAAAGTTCAACATACAAACAGCCGGATTTACTATTAGGGGGTTTATAAAGCCGCCGGAAAACCGCCATTCAAAAGACCAAAATGAAAGCGCTGCTTGTGAGCGGCGAGATTGTTCAAACAGTGTGCTGTTTCAGATATTTGGGCAATCAGAACAGAAGGAAAAGGGCCATTTCATGTTCAAAGTTTTTTCCTTTGGGATTGTATATGTTAAAAGGCCAGTGTCTTGTAATTGCAGTGTTGTTTTGGTTTCTTTTTCTCTTGTGTCTTCCCACCATGCAATTTATTTACTGATTTAGTAGAGGGGTGTTATAGCGTACCTTTGTACTTTGGTAAACTAGGTTCAGGTTACTAGAATAATCTGGTTGGGTGGCTATGTATGCACCTGAAAAGGGGTTTGATATTATCCTGGCTGGCTGTTTGATACATAATCTAGCAATACATCAACTTACCCCACCGATTATTGCAGTAGACAGTGAAGAAGAAGGGGTCCGTGTCACATCTGGTGATGTGCAGAGCACAGAGGGCGGAAGGGAGATTAGAGACCGTCTAATTGCAAACTACTTTACGTGTAAGTACATAGTATGAAAAACATTTTTTGCTCAAAAATGTGTTTTATGTGAGTGCAATTTTTATATTTTATTTTAAATGTTTTGTAAATTGGAACCTTTAAAAACAGGATAGTGTGTACTCCTCATGTGGTAAATATGAACATCCCTGGATTGTGACAGTCAGAGGTCAATGTTTAAGTGAAATTAGTGCATAGTTTTTAAAACATCAGTATACTCTTGTTTAATTAGCAGAAAAGAAACACTGACACCATAGAAATTTAACTGCATTTATTGCAGAACACAATAAATAATAACGTATAATGCTTACGCAAACTTGTGAAAACATGAAGCAATAATAATTATTGCACTACCGACGTCTTTTTGCAGGCATATCACAATGCTTGGTGCCACTCTCTCCCCTCCCTCGCCCACCCCTGGTGCGAGCACCTCTCCTTGGAGGAGTACTCTGTACAGATGTGCTAGGCGTACTAGCGGTACTGGTGGTGGCTGAAGAGATAGGTGCCGGTAAACGGGCTACAATTTCTGAATGTAGTTGCCCTGCCAGCCGGGTCACATTGGCATTCCCCTCACGTACTGTGGAATGTAAGGCCTCCACAGCCCCAGTCATTTGGGCCAGCTGCACATTGGTCTGTTCTAAAGCTGTTGCCAGACGGTTGATTCCAGCAGGGAGTTGACTATTGGAGCGGTGTAGCCGCCTCAACTGGGCCGCAATTTGGGACATGTGGCGAGTTTGCCTGTCCATGAATAATGTCTGTTGCTGCTGGAATGCGCCAATAGACAGCGCCATTTCTCTGGCTGGGTCCATAGGTGCAGGTGCAGGTTGGTGGTGTGATGGTTCAGCAGGGCCAGGTGAAACTTCCTGGAGGCCAGACACAGGGGCATCCACTGTTACCAGGGTGATGGTTGTTAGATCCTCTGGCTCAGGGGACATTTCCAGGGACTCCGCCTGAGGTGGCTGGTATGAAGAGGGCCCTGTGTATGAAAAATGACGGTAAGTATATAGTATATAATATGTTTGTATATTGCATTCTGAACACTGGATAGGAAATAATAAACTTTAGCAACTACAGATTCTTTCACAATGTTTGCATTCCTGATTTCTAGTCCTATGCTACCTGCTTACGGACAGTGTCGGACTGGGGCATGAAGGGCCCACCGGGGAAACCAATGACTGGGGCCCACCTCATAACATGTAGCGCTGCAAAAGGGGTGTTGGGGAGCCTGGCGCACATAAGATGTTTACTATAATTTTAGACAAATACAGAGGCAATACTGTGTGCACTACTGTTAGATGCACACAGTTCTGCCTTCACAAGCAGTACAGTGTGAAGTGGGACATACCTCCCAACTGTCCTTGTAGTAGAATCAAATCCTGCCTAAGCAGGACAGTCACCCAAATGTGGGACTGCCCCGCCAGATTCAGGACAGTTGGCAGAGTGTCCTGCTCTCTCCTACCTGTCTTGTTACTCTCACCACCTTTGGCTGCTGGTTTCTTTAGATCAGTTGCTGCTTGTCTGGATCCTTGGAGGCCCTATTGGAAAACAAAAATGGGTACATGAAATGTAGAAAACTTCAACCATCCCCGGCAGTAAATCAACAGCACCCACATTTAATAATGAGGCCTCCCTCCGGCACCACATTAAAGTAATAGTACTCACATTTGATAAATAAACCTAATACCCTCCCTCCAAACAGCCACGCCAATAAATTAATATAATTTTACGTTCAATACATATATCTATTTCCCAAAACCATCCCCAGCATTAAATAATTTATATTCACATTTAATAAAAAGCCCTCCCCCCCAAACTCAGTCCCATATTCAATTAATAGCCCCAAACCACCCCAGCATTAAATTAAAGGTCCCGTCACCTCACCTTAAATTAATAGGACCCACTATTAAATTCAATAGCCGCACCAATAAATTAATGTCAAAACCCACCCCCCTATTAACAGTATATACTGTATAATGTTGTTTACTAGTAGTTTTATCCTCTCCGTGTTACTAAGAGAGCCTGAGCGCAAAAGTGTGCTTACATATTTTGTGTACTTCCTAATCATCTGTTCTGCACCTAATTCTGTCTCTCTGGAAAGTACTGTGGCAAGCTTGTGCTTACTGCTTGATATAATACGAATACTGCAATCAGGATTGACTATTATAAACTGCAAATGTTCCAACTTGAATTACCTTCTGAAGTCACTGTAGTTTGTAAGTTCTTTATCCAATATGCATGTTGCTACACTATAGTAAATAACAGAGAACCTCAAAACTGATCAAAACCTCCATGAACCATCTGGAGCCAGATTTTAGATTAGGTACTAAACAGATGATTAGGAAGTAAATGAGATTGATCAGGTACTTTTGATATTCACAGATCAGGGTCATGTCATACACAGACTGTGAGAAAGTTGCCAGTTTCTCAGCAACAGAAGAGCAGTCCTGCATGATGCAGGTAATACAGTAATTATTTTAGGTGTGATATCAGCAATGTTGACATATTGACATATAGAGTTTGCATTTAGGTATTATCACACTACACACCACCCACTTTTCTTCTCTCCATTTTAGATCACTTGCAAGGTAAAGAAAACCTGTAAAAGTGACACCCCGGTTTGTGCTGGAAGGGACAATTATACTGCAGTATCGCGTGCTTCACATAGTGAGGATTTTACCTCCATATCCGCAACTTTATATATGTTTAATTGTTTAGCAATAAGCAACTTTTAATCACTTCTAATAACTTTTAAAATCACTTTTAATAAGTGGTGTGCGCTGGTGTTTTCTTTTTCTGAAAGTATTGTGTACTAACCTGTGATCCGCAAAGTAACCTTCTTCCATCTGGTCTTCTCGGCGGCGGTGGCGCCTGCTCCAGGGGTCGGGTCTTCCAATCCCACAGCGTCGCAACGTCATCGACGGCAGAGACGCTTACAGGTACAGAGAGCCAAGAGCCAAGACATGACTCTCTGCATTGCGCGGAACGAGCTTTACTTCGCTCCGCCCCTCCACTGAAGAAGGCGGAGCTACATGGCATCCGGGCCTACCGGTCAATCCCCCGCCTTCCCGCCAGGCCAGTCCGACCCTGCTTACGGATGCACTTATTATCCTTTTAATACCCATTATCATTTGGACTGTGTAGTACATGCTGGGTTATTTTGACTAAACTGCATGCTATCAAAAGTGGAGATGTTGCCTATAGCAACCAATCAGATTTTAGCTGTCATTTTGTTGAATGCAATAAATAAAGTAAAGGTATATTCTGATGGGTTTCTATAGGCAACATATCAGTTTAGTAAAATGTAGCCCTAACTTCTCATTGCAAACAATAAAAAGAAAAAAGAAAAAAACATTGACAGCAACATTTGCACAGAAAATCAAGTAACTCCATTATTTCTCTCCTAAACAGAAATCACGCACCTGCTTGCTCGTCTGTGCCCGAATCTCTCGCTGAAGGTGGAGGTGTAGGTCTGGCACTGGGACTGAACTGCGGTCCTGGCGATTCTGGATGTATTAGAAAAAGCATACAATGTATTTCCAGAAAAAAACAATTTCCAAATATACTGTTTATTGCACAAATGTGTTTGCAATTTTTGTATATTTTTTTCTATGAGAAAAAAAAACCTTTACAAACTATTAGAGGCAAAAATACACTTTGAAAATCAAAAAAAAAAAAAAAAAAATAAGAAAAAACGTTTGCAAAGAGAAAAGCAGTTTTGCAAAGAGAAAAGCAGTTTTAAAAAAAAACAGCAGTTTTAAAAAAAGAACAGCAGTTTTAAAAAGAGAACAGCAGTTTTAAAAAGAGAAAAGCAGTTTTAAAAAGAGAAAAGCAGTTAAAATACTGTTAGGTTAAAAAAAACAAATAACTCACCAACTACTTGGCCAAAAGAGGGCGAGTCGGTGTCCTGGACATTTATGCCCTCTACAATTTCAGCCGGCATTATCTGGCGCAGCTCCTCCTCGTACGTGGTGTACTCCATACGAAGTGGGGGGCCACCACCCGTGCGCCTTGTTGACCTCCTTTCCTGGGCCATCTTCTCTTTAAGCCTCCTCTTAATATCAGAGAAGCGCTTGCGGCAGTGTGCCACTGTCCGCTTCAGTGGGCCCACCGCGTTCACGGCATCACAGACTCTCCCCCACAGTTGGTGACGCCGCCTTAGAGGAGTCCGGGCTGCCAGGTTCCCTAGGATGACCTCGTAGCAGGGAATGATGTTGTGCATCAACACACAATTCTCATCATGTGAGAAGCGCACATTCCTCCCTGTCTTGGTCTTCCTGCCCTGTCCTGTCTCCTCAACCTCTCCCTCTCCCTCCTCTGACCCCTCAACCTCCATCTCCCTCTCCTCAGCCTGTTCTCCCCTCCTATCTCTGGACATTTTTACCCAGAAGACAGAAAAACACAAAACACTGAAGGACTTACAAACACAAAGAACAAACTACACTACCTACAGACACACTCTCCACACAGTCACACACAAGTAACACAGACAAAGGACAAGTCAAATACAAAAAATACAAGACAGAAAATAAATGAGAAAATAAATGTACAAAACAGGAAAAAACCACAGGACTTCTCACACTTCAAACAGATATCGCTCCACCAATCCACCAAACTCCAACTCTCACCAACTCTCAGCAAACCACTATCCTCCAAACTCCTCTCACAAAACTCCTCAAACCCCTATCAAAGAAAAAGTGTCAGGCCAGTGGTTTATATAGGGCTTGTGATGTCAAATCTCCTGATTTTTAAAATAGCCAATAGTAACAGGCCAGGAGACAGGTGTAATTTTCAAAAAAAACGCCTTTACACAAAAGCGCCGTCATTTAAAGCAAAAGCACCATGTTCTATTCAAAGCCGCCGGCGGCTTTGAGCATTACATCCCGCCGTTACATCGCCGGCGGCTTCAAATTGAAGCTGAAATGCGCCCATTAGTAAATCCGGCTGTTTGCAATGCAAACACGCCGGAAAACCGCCGCGATGCATGGCGGTTTGAAGCCGCCATGCATCACGCCTGATAGTAAATCTAGCCCTTATGCTCTATGAATACGTGGCCTTACTTTGAATATGTCTTATGCTCTATGAATATGTGGTCTTACTTTGGATATGTCTTATCCTGTATGAATACAGAGAATAAGCCACACTGGTTGTCTAACTGCAAGACTTTCTGTATTTCTATTGACCTGTGCCCACTGCAGGGTCCCACTGCCACATCTCCCATTCAGTAAAAGAAAATTGTGGCAAGTATGACATTTTCACTTTTATACCTAAAACAGTTCCGCTACAAGTCCATAGGTGTGACATTCACTCTTTTTTTTTTTTTTTAAGTTTTATTTTGCAAGGTCAATACAACAATAAGAGACGTTTGACAAAAAAATACAGTTGAAAGAAATAGACAAAAAGTAATCAAATCATTGCTCAGCAAAGATCCAGCGAAACACTTAGTCAAACGAACCTTTAAATGTAGTAGCAGCGAATGACCCCAAGTTTTTAATGAGAGAGGAGAGAAAGAAAGAGAGGGTACAGAGAAAGAAAGGAGTGAGAGAAAAAGAAGAAAAGGAAGAAAGGTAAGAGGTGACTAGATCCACTGTAAAAGGAGAGAAGTCCAAGAAAGAGGTGAGGTATCAGAACTGGGTTATGTAAAGGGTGGGCACACCTGAAAGAAGGCTAGCCATGGACCCCAAACCTTGGTGAAAGCTCTCGAAGTGTTCCGAATAATGCTGGTCATATACTCCATCCGTTGAGTCTGCCAGACTCTATTGATTATGGACTGCATGGAGGGAGGGGATTGCATACGCCAGTCTGCCGCTATTTGGCAAGTAGCTGCCGAAAAAATGTGCTTAATCAGTTTGTTCTGGTGTCGGGATGCCGAGGGAGCCCCCAGAGGGAGTAGAAAGAATTTGGCTTCCAGGGGAATGTCCACCTGAAGAATTGCACTAACCAGGCCTCTAATCTCAACCCAGAAGCCTGATAATTTTGGACACGACCACCATATGTGGAGGAATGTGCCTTCTTGGGAGCACCCTCGCCAACACCGATATAATGAGTCATGGAGAATTCTGCATAGACGCGAAGGCACATGGTACCATCGGTATAGCACTTTGTAGACGTTCTCCTTGATTCTAACGCAGATGGAACTAGAGGCGGCATTTTCGTATATCTCAGACCATTCCTCCTCCGAGAGCTCCTCACCAAGGTCCCGCTCCCAGGCCAATTCGTGAGAGGCCCTAGAGGTTGAAGAGGAAGGGGCAAGTTCGTAGTAGAGCGTTGAAATTAGCCCTTTGGTTGAAGATTGGCGTAAACAGAGGGCTTCAAATGTGGAGAGGGGTCGGGAAAGAAGACGATCTTTAACAACACTGTGAAAGTGGCGGAGTTGCAAAAACTGATAGAAGTGTTTTGAGGGAATATGGATATGTGATTGAATTTCAGAAAACTGGGGAAAAGTAGCCGATGTGGATAAATGATTAAGGTAAGTGACTCCCCGCGAATACCATGGCTGGAATGTACTATGATGAAGACCTGAAGGAAATTCTGGAGAGTTAAATAGCGGAATAACCGGGGGGGGGGGGGGAGAAAAGGCAAATTTCTGGGATGACAAATCCCAGGTGGATAGAGAATGTGCAACTACTGGATGAAGCAACAGTTGTTTAGAGCGACGTGATCTTGGAAGCCATAGGAGAGAGGATAAAGGGAGCAATCCCAGACCCTCAGCCTCGATTTTGGACCAAACTCTGGCTTTCGTCGGACCAGACCACAAGACACATTGAGCGAGCTGGGCAGAAAGATAATATCTTCGAAAGTCAGGAATCCCCAAGCCTCCTCCCAGCGGGGACTTCTGTAGCACCTTGAGTCGGACTCTGGGTCGTCTACCCGACCAGACAAATCTAGAGACATGGAATTGCAAAAATATATGGAGGGATGCGGATGGGAAGAGTCTGGAAAAAGTACAGCAGCCTTGGGAGGATATTCATTTTGACGGCATTAATACGGCCAATCCAGGATATATAGAACAGAGATCACGATGTAAGGTCTGTTTTTACTTGGTCGAGTAGGTGAGGAAAATTAGCCTGAAAGAGATGTCGATAGTGTTTAGTGATAAAAACACCCAAGTATTTGATTTTGTGATGACCCCATTGAAAAGGGAAGGAACGCTCCAGCAGCAACTTGTCCGTAGCCGGTATGTTAAAGTCCAGAACTTCTGTCTTGTCTGGGTTAATCTTATAGCCCGAGAAATAGCCATAAAGGTCCAGTTCATCTAAGAGAGGGGTCACCGACGTGTTGGGGTTAGTAATAGACAGTAGGACGTCATCCTCATACAGAGCGATCTTATGTGTAGAGGGGCCCACCTGAATGTCTGATATTTCGCGATTATTTCGGATTCTGGCGGCCAGAGGCTCAATGACAAGAGCGAATATAAGTGGGGAAAGGGGACATCCCTGGCGAGTGCCATTCGTGATCTGAAAGGGCGTCGAGGTCAGGCCATTAGCAGACACAGTAGCTAATGGGGACCGATAGAGAGCTAAAATACCTGTCAAAACCTGTCTGTAAATCCCATCGCTCGCAGCACCCCCTCCATGAATGACCAGGAGATGCGGTCAAACGCCTTTTCCGCGTCAAGCGCCATGATGAGGGAAGGAAGACCATCGTTATTTATTGTATGTATTAAATCGACAATCCTTCTAGTGTTATCAGGGGCTTGACGCCCTGGGATAAAGCCCACCTGGTCAGGATGGATGAGGGCTGGAAGCAGTGGGTTCAACCTAGAGGCAAGAATCTTTAGCGAATATTATCAGGTCTACATTCAGTAACGAGATGGGCCTGAAACTAGCACAGAAGGAGTGATTTTTCCCCGATTTAGGAATAACGATTATGTTTGCCCTAGTAGTGGCGGAATCAAAGGAAGCTCCTCCAAGTACCTCGTTGAAAAATTTTGTCAAGTGAGGGCCGAGGACCTCGGCAAACTTTTTGTAGTGCTGGGGAGTAAGACCATCCGGACCAGGTGCTGAGGAAGACTTCAAGGACTTGATCACTGCCATAACCTCCAGCAGAGTAATATCTGCATTTAGATGAGATTGCTGTGTGGTGGTAATTCTAGGGAGGGGCGTAGATGAAAGGTAATTAGATAAAGAAGGGGCCAAGGGATCTAGACGAGGGGGGGGCCATCAAGATTGTAAAGAGAAGAGTAGAAATCCCTAAATTCTCTAACTATCCCTGCTGGGTCATACGTTACATTTCCGGAAGGAGTTTGACGAATTTTATCAATGTGTTGCAGGGCAAATTTTTTACGGAGCTTTCTGGCAAGTACAGAATCGGCTTTATCTGCTTTGTCGTAGTAACGCTGTTGAAGTTTCTGCATGATGACAGCTGCTCTACGGGAAAGGATGGTATTTAGTTGACCCTTCAGTGAGGCAATTTTGGGGAGTAAGGCCGGATCGTGGTGTGTCTGATGCTGCGTAAGGAATGAGGCTAGCCTAAGTTCCAGAGATGCTACTTCTTCGGCTGCCTTCTTTATAACCACCGCTGATTGACTAATCAATTGGCCTCGTATGGTGGCATTCACTCTTATATCACAAAACTCTCTGCATTCCTTCTGAGTGAACCAGTCTATAAACCATAGTTGCCTACTCTCCCAGAATGTCTGGGAGATTCCCAAATTTCTGGGAGTTCTTCCAGACTACTGGGAGGGCAAGGCAACCTCCAGGATCCCGATCAGTTCAGTAAAGTAAAATGAGGGGGTGGAGCTTGTTGACGCAATTAGAGGGTGATTTTGGCCCCACCCCCGGCTGTTATAGGTCAAAAATGGCTATGACAGTTTAGGGGGGGGAGGCCAATGATGCGAATCTCTGAGCTCAGCCCCCACACACCCACCTGCCCCCCGGACTTCCTGGAAAGCAAATGGCAAGAGTTGGCAAGTATGTTATAAACACATCTCAATCAGGACAACAGGATTGCTTCTCATGTAATATAAATGACGCCCAGTCCTAGGTCCACTTACTAAAGGCTATGTTCACTTTCACTTTAACATATTGGCTGGTTAAACCATCCTGTATAAACCTTCCTGTATAAACCTTCCTGTTTTTATGATGTCTTTGTATCAGGTATCTTTTCTAGGATACATCTCATCTGTGTTTTGTTTTGCGGATACAATTCTATACAGAGAGCAGCTTTTTGTATATCAAGACAACAAAAATAAACAACTTTGTCTGCTCATATAAAGACATGGCTGAAAAGCATAGGAGGAAGCTATACAGAAAAATCTGAATATTGGTGTAATGCCCTGCTGGCGTTAGCAGAGTGGGTCCAAGTCTGGCTACCACGTTAACCAAGGTACGTTATGATGATAGGGGGAGAGTCCCTCTGTAATCAGAGAAATAGTAAAAGAATAAAAGGAAGTAAAGAGTGGCAATAGTGACAGAAGAGCAGTAATAAGCAGGATACAAAGTGAGTGACGAACTGTCAGGGAGAAGAGACAAAAGCAACTTAGCAACAGCTGATCAAAAGAGAAGTAGTGGAGAGTGGCAGCTGAGTGAAGGAGCGCTATGAGACAGCTAGAAGGTGTAGTGCATTAATCTTGACTGTAAAGTGAATGGCTTTAAACAGTATTTACAGCTTCAATGTGCAGGATGATGTGGGATGGATCTGTCATGTTATGTTAACTCATCTTTACAACAAGAACTGTTCAGGAGGAGATGAGAAGATGTACTTACTTTATTATGTACAACCTAAGTATTGGGCTGGAGTAAAGAAGAGGCGTAAAAAAATAGATTACATTTTACAATATGGAGGTCATGTTTCTCCCCAAAATAAAGATTTGGATATGTATATCTCCCAAATGCATGTCTCCCAATATGCATATCTCCCAAATGTCTCAATTTCGAATATCTTGTTTTGAGGGGACTGTCCCGCTGTCCTGATAATGGCCACTTTGTCCCAACTTGCAGGATGTTGGGAGGTCACCACGGTGGCAGGGTGCTGTAGGCAGCAGAGGCAGGTGTCTGGAGTAAGGAGGTGCATCACCTACCTATGCATCCTGCTGCGTGTGTCAGGGACAGTTTCTTGATTGTGAAGTGAAACATTATTTTAACATATCATAATTTGCATTATCCAAGAATGCCTGACTTGTCAAATGTGGATAATCTTGACAATATCTATACCTCTGATATAATACAGAAACTTTTTATTTTATTTTACTTTCGTTAGAGACATTTGGGAGGTATGCATATCCAAATCTTCATTTTTTTTTTTTTTTTTTGGTGGGGGGGGGGGGGTATAGCTCTAACAATATTATCTTGTGTGCATTAATAATAATTTATTATATGAATACACTTTTTTCTTTCTGGGAATCTGAGATGTCTCCTGGACTTTCCTAGGTAACGATATATATATATACGTCATGTCAGGTGGCATGTTAGCCAGGCAGGATTTATATAAATATTCTGGTAAAGTGGTGGGTGCTGTGACCAGGAAAAACACTGCGCCCAGTCTGAACAATATGTTAATCAATGTGAAACTTGACTAGACAAATGGGGTTAACACGAAACCAAGAGGGGCTGGTCACGAAATGACAGGAGAAACCTGATCTATGTCTCTCCTGCATTAGGAAAAGTAATCTAACATTGTCAAGGGGCAGGAGAGACAAGGATCGAGTTCTGCCTGCACCTCTGTGGCCCTCAAATACAAAAAAAGGAAAATAAAATGTGAAAAAATAAAATTGTAAATATTTATATATAAAATATAATGAAATCATAAAAATTTGGAACATTTAAAAATTTGCCACCAATCCAATGTCCAAACTGGGTCAACCTGTCCTGGGTGACATGGGCACATTTTGCATGGGTGTCGTGTACTCATGTATGTGTTGATGCCAAGCTTATTCTGTGTTACCCCAAGATCAGAAAAAAAAATCTCCACCAAGCTGGACTATCTGGATCAGGTACATAAGGATGAGAACGTTGCAGGACTGGCAGTCTGTCCTTTATTTCATTATTTTATCACATTTTGGTTCCTGCAAGAATAGAAAGGATCATTTTAATTGCTTGTAGAATACACTTACTTGTTATACTTACAGATGTATCTTCCTTTAACTATCCTCAAAGGTAAAGCCCTGTTGCACGAGACAGCTACTGATACGCTCTTACACCACAACGTCACCTGTCCAGCAAGAGACAATACATTCATCATCCACTGGGTGTCGCTATATTTTTGTATCTTGGGTCCACGACAGTCTCTGCCACCAATCCTATTTATGTCACACATTCAAACACAATTACAATGTCTGTAACACTTATAAGAGGACTTTTTGTCAACACACACCTTTGTTTAAGCAAGTAATGATGGGCAGAGGGACGTGAGACAAATCACTTCCCACACACAGTGATCTGTGTAATTAAACAGTTAATAAAAAAACAAACATTGTGCCCACTCCCTAAATCCTGAAATAGCCCCAGGGCTAGACAGGGAGACCACAAGCTTAGGAGACCACAAACTCTGTTGCCAGGAACTTTGCTCATCGTGTATCACAGTTGATGATTACCAATTGCTAATGCAGCATGTTACATGTTTGTAACTTATTTATCTAGTTTACTGATCTGTAGTAAAAATGAAGGCGACCACAGCTATCATAGTTATCCCTCTGGCATCTGGATTATTCTGACCCAGAAGGGTATTTCTACAACAATCTGTTATTCCTGCAGCTCCTTCTATATAACACTCCACAAACAACAATTAAAATCGAAGGGGCGACTTATTCCCTAAAAAGATTGAACATGATTTTGCTTATTTCCAAACCGCTGCATTTCCAACCCAGACGGTGCATTGGAGCATGATGTCAACGGCTCCAAATTATCTTTCACCTGTTCATACAGTGGTTGGATGTTAGTGCAATGGAGCCTAAATATTTACACAAAATTCTGATCTACGAGGAGTCTCAGAATGATATATGTGCACAGTATACATGTGCTCTGCTGAGAGTGAGTGAACCCTGAAGCCAGTGATGTTGTTCCTCCTCTCTCCTTCTCCTCTTCTCAATTGCTATGACCATGTGCTCTTCAATTTAGCTTTCTGATATATTAGCAATCACCTCCATCTTGACACACCCGCAGTATCAGTCAGACTTGGGGCTCTTTTTATAGGCATCATAGGACTGCCATGGCTAATGTCTGGCGTTTCTAGCAATTTTTTTTTATCTCAGAATCTTGTTATCTGAGGATTTAGTTTCCCGGAGGTTTGCTAAAACTGCTGCTTTTTATTGTTATCGTGGCTAAAAGCCGGGATGGCAAATGTTAATCTGGCACTTTTGAAAACTGCTTTTACCTGTTAGGAACCCCTCCAGCCGGCACAACACAACCCGGAATCTACTCTGCCAATCAGGTGTTCACTGGAGCCCCTGATGGTGGGGACAGACTGGGCCGCAGACTGACAGAGGGTCGTGAAGTGTGTACCGGCTGGGGAGAACCCAGACAAGCGGAGTGAGGTCCACGCAGAGGTCAAGGGCCGGCAGCAGACAGCAGTATCGGTAAACAAGCTGAGGTCGGGGGTCACAGGCAGATAGCAGAAACGGTAAACAGGCCAGAGATCAGGGTCACAGGAAACACAAGCGAAGTCCAATTCAAAGCCAAGGGTCATACACGGGAAATCAGTAGCAGTATCAGGATACAGGAACAGGAACAAGCAGGGCAGCAGACTGGAGCACAGAAGCTATAACCGGCAGTGAGGCTGCAGACCTCACTGCATTAAATACTAGTGGCCACCAATCAGAGCCTAGCTCTGAATCACACACAGCCCCCTGCCTGATTAATGTAAGAGGCATTAATCAGCCCACAGGCTTGTTACATCAAGCCACAGGAAGTTTTACCTTCTGCGCATGCGCGCCCGGCTTCCTCCGTTGCCGGGACGCAGCGCAGGGCACAGAGCTTCCAACCATTGCCTTGGCAACGGTCAGGGATTTATTTCCACAAATGTAATTATTTTTGCTTTATGCAAAACTGGTAATGTACTTTCATTACATAAACTAAGAGCTACACGACCTTATGGAAATGCTGCAAACTGTGGTATTGTTGGTTATTTTTACTTAATGCTACACATTATATATCATCTGATGTGCACAAAATCTCAAGAGTGTGCAATATTTTGTGGAAAGACAGAAGTATCCATTTGTACAGTAGGCTTAAGAAAGTAATCATCATCATCATCAACATTTAATTAAATAGCGCCAGCAAATTCCTTAGCACTTTACAATTGGGAACAAACAGTAATAAAACAATTCTGGGTAATACATACAGACAGAGAAGTGCTCACAAGCTTACAATCTTACAATCTATGGTAATATATTATAAACTATAGCGCCATTAAAAATGTATTTTGTTTTATCTAACATTCATCCTTCCCTTAACTAGCAAAACACTGTGGTTCCAATGCTTGACACCCCTGCAGTTCTGGAGAACTCACCCAGCCAGAGCTGCAGCGGTGATAACTGTGAGCACTTCACACTGAGACTACGCTGTGGCAGATTCTACCACGAACTCTGATTAGACAGAGATGCGGCTCTGCCCAGACAGTGTTGTTATTAGAAAGTGACACAGTGTGGTTTCATCCTCCCTTTTCCAATCCAAACAGGAAGCATTGTGGCAGTGGTACACGTGAGCTCTCACACAATTTGGTGATTCCTGGCATGGGACCCCACACAGTTCTGCATCTGGGACCAGGTCAATTCAATAGGTTTTAAATGTATTTTTATGGACTATTTTAACTATACTGCATCTAAAAACCAAAGGAGGGATATGTTTTATACTGTATAGTATGCAAGTACTGTTAGATACACTAACAGATACATGGGCTCATGTTGTGCTGGACACATATGTGTCAAGACATTAAGCTCAAAATGCCATACGTAAAAGAATTTTTTTTTTCTCCCAGAGGCATCTCAAGATGCATCCAGCCCTGCGTCAGTTGATTAACACTCCACGTCAGGCTTACTTTGTTTTGATAGCACAAAATACATTCACTATTGGGTGTGATTTAAATAAAAAAAAAACTTTATAACACAGCAGGTATGATCTTCCATCTCATGTAGGAATGAAAGCAACAAAAATGTCATGCTAAAATACACTCACAAATTATACAATATAGGTACATGCAATGAAAAACTTCAGAGGTGAATCTACAATGAGCCAATCAGAAGCAGCTAGCTAGTGCTGGCGTTCATCATCCTCATCAGTGTGTATTTGCACCAGCCCTCAAGCAGCAGGAAGTGATACAGATACTGACAGGTATATATATGTCTCCATGCCAGTCTGCCTCAGTTTACAATAACGCGATCATGCCATTACTACCATGTCCTTTGCATCCCCATTCCACCTTTCCAAGTGTAAAGAGACACAAGAACAAAATCTGCTTACAGACATAGGGATATGACTTTTTGTGAGCATGCACAGTATAAACTTGCGTATTTTACTCTAAGCAAACAAACATTCACCCAACTCAGCATGAGCGCAACACTGTTTTATTCTGTTAGATGTTGTCAGACGCCGTCCCGCACTCTTACCTGGTGCCGGGACGGACGTCTTCTCGATCCCCGCTCGTCCCGTTGCTAGGCAACGGGACGTCACTTCCGGCCACAGGAGCCCAGGCGCATGCGCCCGAACATCGCGTCTCGTTGCTAGGCAACGGAGACGCCTGCCAGCAGTTCCTGTCGGCGGTCAGATCAGCTGACCGCCGAGCTCCACTCCACCAATGACAGGGGTGGCGCCTCTATTTAAACTAGACTCTGGCATCACTAGGGTGCCAGAGTATCTAGTCTCCTTACCTGTCTCTAGGCTTCCCTGTTATATATATATATATATCTCCTGCCTCCTCTCCCGGATTGACCTTTGCCTGTTTTGACTATTCTTTGGATTCTCCCTGGTTCCTGTTCCTTATCCTGGTTCTGACTCTCGGCTTCCTGACTACCCTCCTGCCTCATCCTTCTGTACCTCGTTGCCTGCACGGATTTGACCTCGGACTGTTTCACGTGACCTCGCTGGTGGCTACCTGGGAGAACCGCGACCGACACGTCTCAGCGGCTAAGCCCATAACTCCTTGCGGGGTTCCCTGGTGAAAACCTGGGGCGTGGATAGACTCCGCGCCTCCTTACGTAGCAGCGCTAATACCAGCAGGTAAGGCCATCCAATTACTTTGTTTGTGACAGATGTAATGAGATAAATAAAAGTCCTCACAACTGGCCATTGCCTTAAAAAGGGCACCGATCTTGTTAATTACCACAGATCAGGAGGGTCGGGAACGCTGCTGTACTTTTCAGTTTGCAGTTTGTAGCCTCTAGTAGTCTTCTTCCCCTAGAGGCACTATCCCCACGTTGAGGTGGTTCTGTCCTCCCTTATACAGTTCTATGTGTATATGTGAGGGATTTTTTTTTAACCACTGGGCGGTACTTGGAGCCAACTAATGTTTAGTTACGCCCTGTTCAAAAGGACCACATTTGACATGTGTTAGCACTGGCATTTTTCTAACCAGGGGGTAACCAGTCTTGTGAATGTTGTTGTAAATGATTAACTATACACATTGATGACTGACAAGCGCTATAAAGCAGCAACTTACATGGGAATTGATTCGCTGAGAAACTTAGCGACACTCAGCAGAAATAGACAGATAAACCAACATTTCAGATGGAAATAAGTATGTACATGCATCATTATAAAAATAATGTACATTTAACTTTTTTATGTTCTGAGAAAATATTTTCCTTATTTGTTTTAATAATGGAAACATACCCTATTTATAAACATTTCCTTTATATGGACATTATTACTACAGGGCATATATTTTTTTCTTACAAATATTTTTCTTATGTTCTTATGCTTTTTTTGTTACCAAGCTTGATTAAAGAGGGCCTTACTATTAAAAGCTGCATAAGGAGAGGGAAGATGTTTGTAAGGTGGCTTTCATTATTAAAATGGTCATAATGAATACCACATTATTCGTTTTGGTGTTACCAATGCCCCAGTTATTGTTCAAGTTTTTGTAATGATATTATTTGGAATTTGATGAACAAATAAATAATTGTCTTTTGGATGACACACTAATCTTTTTTCGTCACCTTGGGAATATGTGTTTCACGTACATGAAGTCCACCAAATACTTTTATCCAGTCTGAAATTGTCTTTTTTGCACATGTACGTTTTGCCAACGATATACACCTACATATAAATTTAGCAGTTCTCCAGTATATCAGAATTTAAAGCAAGTGCAATGATTCATTAGATTCTGCACCATAGATTCATCCGACACTTCATTTAATTTCTCCCATCTCTGATATGGTCAAAAAGTCATCACTGCTTTTTTTGGTAAAATTATTTAGCTTAGACGCATCTGCTACAGTCTGTGTTCCTATGTCCTGTAAATTAACCCCAGCAAAACACAATGGAACCACCCATTTACATTAAATAAAACCTTTAGTTTTATTTCTCTTTAAACACAGCTCTTCCTAGGCTCATTTATGACTTAAATGATCATAACAGTGAAGGGATTGTCTTTATGACATGTGGTATTTGTGTTTTCTATTACATGAGGCCAAGTGCACATAGAAAAGCACTACTGCGTCAAAGTTTACTGGAAGGCACAAAATATAGACTATGGGGGCAATCATTATTTATTGAATAAAGGACAAAATTAGTTTATAATTAGCTTATGGGGTTACATTTTATTTTATTTTTTATTTGAGTTTTTTTAAATTATATTAAGGGGACAATAAGATTGTATTATTATATCATGGGGGCACTATGTAATGCCACATGTGTGCAACATAAGTAATTATTGCCCCCGTTAGTAATCAAATAAAAAAGTACCCATTAATTGTTAATTATAAATTAATTTAGCCTTTTAATCAATACAATAAATAATGATTGCCCCCATTATTTATATGTCAATAGTGCGTCCTTCTGAATAGCAAAATATGCATTTTGAGCAATCTCGCCACTCACAACCACCTCTTTTGTTTTGGCCATTTGGAAAGTGGTTGTGCGGCGGTTTTGCAAAGCCCAGCTTAGTAAATCTAGCTATGTGTATGTTCCACCCCCTTACTACAGCACTCTACAGGGTGTTGCAGAATATGTACTATGTACATGTGCGTATTCTCACTGCCTCCTCTCAAGTCTCCATCTGTGGCTTGTGCGAGATGCGGACAGTGCTCTCTCAAGAACAGCACAATAAACACACAGTTTCTTAAAAACAAACATATGTATTAAAGGGAGCAATATAGGTAACGACAGGAAATAAATCAAATGATGGGTATCAGGGTACAATCATGGTATAGCAAATTCCCAAAGGCAATACACATTAACAATGGCAACTATGGTTCCACAAAGGTATAAACAATAGCAACATAGTAAAGATAGGTGTCACTGTCACTATGGATTCACCCGCTGCACACTTCATCATACTGACATAAATGCTCTGACCCACGCCACACTCCTATGGCTAACTAAGTAATTGCTAAACATTAGCATCACAGTCCGTTAGATACCATTGGTGCCTGTCTTTAGTTGGTAATACCAGCTACATGTATGCCTTTAGGTGAACAGGTGAACTTTAGGTAGCTCATTCTCTGGACTTAAATAGGTGGAGTCTGTATAACTCTCATGGATGTCCACAGATTCTATAATAAATGTACACTTATCTGTCACAATGGCAAGGACGGAGATTCTGCACAGTACCAACCCTTTCTGACCAGACCTCCTCTTGCTTGAAGTCCTCTTAGTTCACTTGCAACTCACCAAGGTCAGGAACCTCCCTCTCTCCGACCATGGACTCACTGCTAGGCGCACCTGAAAGCTCTAAAGGTCTGGTCAAAGCTAGAACATTTCCCACATTCAGAGCAGTCTCAGGAAATTTACTGACGATTGATAATAACAATAATTAACAGCAATAATGCAATCTTCATCATTTCATGGGAAATATAAAATGAATATATGAAATATTTGAAAGAAATAACTCATTATCTGTAGTTAATTATAATTACAGATAACTGTTACATTGGTGTAAAAAATGTCTATATAAAATGACACAAATGAGAATTATTATTAGTTCTTTCTATATCTTTTGAAACAGCCGGCAATGCACAATAGCTTTCCAGCATCTCCCTGGTACTTCGTTACACAAATGCCAAAGCGTTCTAAAGCTCTGCCTTGAACTGCCAGAGGTCATAAAACCAGCTAGCAGGTGTATGGGAAACAGAGCAGCAGACTCAGACTGCATTTAAATCTATGCGATAACACATACATTAAGTGATGAATTTTCTGCCCGTGTAAGTGTGGGCAAGAGCTTGGATACCTAAGAAGAATAAACCTTAAAAGTTTATCTGTTGTTTCAATAATGTTACAGCTGGCAGTTTATTATACCTGTATTTTCAGGAAAAAATTGCTGTAACCTGACAGACACATGGCACTTTCATTTCATATACCCCTGCAGGAATTATTATGACTTCAGCAGTTATACGGCACTTTAGTTCTAAGCCTTGGAAACGGTTGCCATTTATATTGCAAACCAAACATTAGTAGAAGAAATAGAACTGTTCGGACACTATGCTGAGCAATCGTACTTCAACTAGGGGTGTTCAAAATATAAAACAGAAATTAGTGTCAGTCTGCATTACACTCTAACTCTATCTCCTCCTAATGTTCTATCCTCTCTCCTCCCGGTCCTTCTCCCCACACTTCAACTTCCTTCAATTGTGTCTGGTTCGTTTCACCCACCCTTAGGATGTAAGCTCGAATGAGCAGGGCCTTCTTCCCTCTTGTCTCCACACCTGTTCTTCTACTCCGCCTCTACTGCATTAACCTGCCTGGAGTTTCTGAAGCATTGGTATTTTTGTTTATTGTTCTGTACTGTCTCACCCTGTATAGTCTACTGTTTGCTTTGTGTACGGCGCTGCGGAAATCTTGTGGCGCCTAACAAATAAATGATAATAATAATAATAATAATAATAATAATAAATGCTGTTTACCCTACACTGATGGTAGTATTGAGCAGGGGCGGATCTAGAAAAATGCTGTACCCGGGGCGATTTAGGGGGGGGGGGGGCGATTTAGGCCCCGCCCCTTTCTAACATCTTAGGCTGCCGACGGCTGCACACTATGTGCAGGTCCGTCCAGCCCTGACAGGCAGGGACAGTGTGCTGCCCGGCTGCTCTGATTGTGTTTTAAACACAGTCAGAGCAGCCGGGCAGCACACTGTCCCTGCCTGTCACGGCTGGACGGACCTGCACATACTGTGCAGCCGTCGGCAGCAAGTGTCTGCTAGGGGGGGCCATCGCCCCGATCGCCGCCCCCTGGATCCGCCACTGGTATTGAGCAGGTTCAGCAAGTGCATGAACCAACAAAAAACCTCATTATTCACTTTATCAAATTTGTTTCTCCAAAAAGTAACAGTTTTTGTAAAGGCGTTTGAATACATAGGGTTTATTGTGTTTTCTTTCTGTTCTTTAGTGGCAGCGCTTCTTTACTGGTGACAGAACTTGTATGACTAATCTGGGGAGCTGCATCTTAATGTGCTCTACTCATTCAATACAGCCTTTATGTGTGGACTTGTTCACTCAGGTTCAATATTTCTTTCTTCAGAGATTGCATTTTATAAATCCTAATGTGCCACTTAACCTTGGGACTTGTCAGTAAGTGGGATAGATGGGCTGCGTTTATCTATACTCTAGCCTTGAAATAGCCCTTTTATTTGCATATCTGACATCACCAGTTCCTTCTATATGTTATAAATGAGTTGCACAAAAGCTTGCAACTCTTCCTTGGATACACTGATATCATATTGCCATGCTATACTGATTGAAAGTGCTCTAGTTTAGTATTAATGAACATTACATATTTTCGCCTCACTGTAGAATAGTTCTATAATTATTGCTGAAAGGGTGGTTGGCACAGACCTACTACCAAAAAGATTGTTAAACTAATGAAAATAGCAACAAATAAAATAAAACATTTCTTTCCACTTTCCTCTAAATACTTTTGTCTTAGGTCTCTCTCATTCCAGGCCTTTAAATCGCTTTAGCACATTGGACAAATGTTTGTCATATAATCTCATATAGTCATATGGACATAGGACCTGATTCATTAAGGTAAGTTAAGCAAAAGTAAATAAGTAAGGCAAAATCATGTTGCCTTGGAGGGGGAGGTAAATTTAAAATGTGATGGCAGATTTATATTTGGGGTAGGGCATGTCCTAGATCAACATTCAATTTCTGTGTACAAATAAGCTATCATGTATTTCTGTGCTACATGAAAAAACAGACAGTATTTACCTTATGTGCAAAATAATAAACGAATTTGCACCCCTTGAATTGCAGCATGGTTTTGTCCAGAGAACGTGAATATGAAAACTCACTTTTTTACTTAACGTACTTTAATGAATCAGGCCCATAATGACAAAATGCTCCTCTCCATTGAAAAAGCAAACAAAACAAATAATAAAACATGCACGACCCTTCACTTCCCCCCTTAAGAATAGATAGTTAATATTATTGAAAACACAATGGGCCTGATTCATTAAGGAAAGTAAGACAAAAAAATTAGTAAGTGTTTTCCTGGACAAAACTATGTTACAATGCAAGGGGTGCAACTTTATTTATTTACTTTACTTTACTTTAGTTTATTAGTTTGCACATAAGTTAAATATTAGCTTTTTTTTTTTTTTAAAGTAGCGCACAAATACTTGATAGCTTTATTTATACACTGAAATTTAAAGTTGATCTAGGACATGCCCTACCACAACTATAAATCTGCTATCACATTTTAAATTTACATCCCCTTCCAATGCAACATGGTTTTGCCAAGGTGCAAAGTTACTCATTTCTTTTGCTTTACTTTCCGCAATAATAAATCAGGCCCAATATATTTCAAGCCTGTATTTGCTTGCGAAAGGGACTGACTGGTAGATTATCACAGTCATCACCATGAGCGAGGACAACAATGCTAGATTAACATGTTTAGGAATTGCCATCATTTTATTTCTTTCAATGGAGATGATGCTTTTCCATACGTTGGACGTTGCAAGTGTTCTCTGGAGACCTCAACTGATCCTTTGTGCACATACTATGTACTTAACCATTGCAATGTAATCCATCATTCTGAAAATAAATGTGAAATTATTATGATATATTATAAAATTCCGCATGCAATGGTATCTGGTACTGCATTATTAGTTTCACCAAGCCTATGATAAATGATACTTTACTTCACAGTATAGTTATATTTGCGTGGTGTGATGGTGAAAAGTGTGCTTCTCAGAAACGGTTTGTCGGACAGGGTTTCTTTTGCATTTTATGTGCCCACTGAATGGCAGCTGCATCTAGATGTCACGGTCACTAGGGGTCTCGACCCAGAATCTGCCATTAATTGACTTTACCCAGCAGAGGCGCAGAGTCTAACACAGCGGCTGGTCTTCTCCAGGAACTCTCGGAAGAGAGTATGGGTTTTAGCGGCTTCCACTGTGCAGGTAGGACAGAGTAGCGGACACACCTATGCAGGAAGATGGTCAGATGCTAGCACAGGCTAGAACGTAGGAGAAGCTCAGAAGCTATAGGTAATGTCACTTAGAGGAGAGAGGTTGTTCTGCGGACAGCAGATGAGAATAATAAGGAGGATGCCAGATATCATCATCATCATCATCATCATTTATTTATATAGCGCCAACATATTCCGTAGCGCTTTACAATTGGGGACAAACGTAATAAACTAATAAACAAACTGGGTAAAACAGACAAAGAGGTGAGAAGGCCCTGCTCGCAAGCTTACAATCTATGGGACAATGGGAGATTGACACATGAGGTTAAGTATACATTTTGCATCTTGGCCCAGCCAGACTGCAAAGGTAGGGTGACTCATAAGCAAATGATCCTGTCACACAACAATGTTATTCCGGGGGTAGTTGTCTTGTGTGAAATTGTGTAACAGGCTAAAGGTAGTGAGGTTAAGATGGTGGTTGAGGAATATTATAAGCTTGTCTGAATAGGTAGGTTTTCAGAGAACGCTTGAAAGTTTGTAGAACAGAGGAGAGTCTTATTGTGCGAGGGAGAGAGTTCCATAGAGTGGGTGCAGCCCGAAAAAAGTCCTGTAACCGGGAATGGGAGGATGTAATGAGGGTGGATGAGAGACGCAGATCTTTTGCAGAACGGAGTTGCCGAGTTGGGAGATATTTTGAGACAAGAGAGGAGATGTATGTTGGTGCAGCTTTGTTGATGGCCTTGTAGGTTAGTAAAAGTATTTTATATTGGATTCGGTAGAAGACAGGCAGCCAGTGTAGAGACATACAGAGTGATTCAACAGAGGAATAGCTATTTGCAAGGAAAATCAGTCTTGCCGAAGCATGTAAAATAGATTTTAGGGGTTTGAGTCTGTTTTTGGGAAGACCAGTAAGGAGGGAATTGCAATAGTCAATGCGGGAGATGATTAGTGCATGAATTAAGGTTTTAGCAGTGTCTTGTGTGAGATATGTGCGGATTCTGGAAATGTTCTTTAGATGTATGTAACATGATTTAGATATAGAGTCAATGTGGGGAACAAAGGATAGGCGTGAATCAAGGATTACACCTAGGCAGCGAGCTTGTGGGGTGGGATTTATGGTCATGTTATCAACAGAGATAGAAATGTCAGGTATGCTCTTGTTGGCGGGTGGGAATATTATTAACTCTGTTTTAGAAAGATTAAGTTTGAGTTGACGAGAGGCCATCCAAGATGAAATGGCAGAAAGACAGTCAGTTACACGGGACAACACAGATGTCGAGATATCAGGAGAGGATAGATAGATTTGGGTATCATCCGCATAGAGATGATACTGAAAGCCAAAGGAACTTATTAGATTTCCAAGAGAAGCGGTATAGATAGAGAACAGCAGAGGACCTAGCACCGAGCCTTGTGGTACTCCAACTGATAGGGGAAGCGGAGCAGAGGTGGCTCCAGAGAAATTAACAGTGAAAGAGCGATTAGAGAGGTAAGATGAGAACCAGGATAGAACTGTGTCTTGAAGACCTAGGGATTGCAGTGTTTGTATGAGAAGAGAGTGGTCAACGGTGTCAAATGCAGCCGAGAGATCAAGGAGAATTAGGAGAGAGTAATGGCGTTCAGTCTTAGCAGTGATCAGATCATTAACAACCTTGGTCAGCGCAGTCTCTGTGGAGTGTTGAGAACGAAAGCCAGACTGAAGAGGATCCAACAGGTTGTTTGCGGAAAGAAAGCGTGTGAGGCGAGTGTAGGCAAGTCTCTCTAGAAGCTTGGAGGGGCAAGGGAGCTGAGAGATGGGACGGTAATTTGAGAGAGAGTTTGGGTCGGAGTTTTGTTTTTTTAGAATAGGAGTAATCACTGCATGCTTGTATAGTGATGGAAAGATGCCAGTAGAGAGTGAGAGATTACAGATTTGAGTTAGAGGTGAAATGAGCACAGAAGACAGGGATCTACCAATTTGCGAGGGAATAGGATCAAGAGGACAGGAGGTAGAGTAGGAAGATAAGAAGAGCGTAGAAATTTCCTCTTCATTTGTGGGGTCAAATGAAGAAAGGGTGTCAGAGGGTAGTGGGAAGGAAATGAGCTGATGGCTTGTTGAGGAAGAGGATACCATTTCTAGTCTGATCTTGTCAATCTTGTCCTTGAAGTAGGAAGCAAGATCCTGAGCACTGATAGTAGATGGAGGGTTCGGGGTGGGAGGATTGAGAAGATGATTAAATGTATTGAAAAGGCGTTTGGGGTTAGAAGCCTGAGCATAGATAAGAGATTGAAAGTATGTTTGTTTTGCAGTGTCCAGAGCATTTCGATAGGAGTGGTAGACAGAAGTATATGTGAAGAAGTCATTAGAGCTTCGAGATTTACGCCAGTGACGTTCTGCTTTACGGGACAGTTTTTGAAGATTTCGTGTTGCTTTGGTGTGCCACGGTTGACATCGAAGTCGACGTGTAGTATGAAGTGTCGCTGGAGCCACTTGATCAAGGGCCGTTGCTAAGGTTAGGTGAAAATGAGGTACTGCCATCTCAGGGGATGAGAATGTAGAGATAGGGGAGAGAAGGTGTTGGAGAGAGGTGGAAAATTGTTGAAGATTAATAGAATTAAGATTTCTACGAGTATGAGGAGGCTTGGTTGAGTCAGACAGTAGAGAGGTTAGAGCAGTGGGGGTGAGAGTGTAGCTGATAAGGTGATGATCCGAGAGGGGGAAGGGTGTATTAATAAAATATACCACTTGATGTGGGGATGAGATGTCAGACGACAGGTGCGGTAGCCAGTAATGCTGGAGGTGTATTGCGATTTGCGACTGGTCAGTATAACCACTGATTTGGAGATATGGCAATCCAAACGACAGATACAATAGCTGGTAGCACGGAGATGTGTTGCGGCTGACCAGGATCCCACTAATGTGGAGACAAGATCATCAGACAACAGGTGCAATGGCAGGTAGTGCTGAAGATATATAGCGGCTGGTAAAAATTACCACTGAGGTGGAAATAAGGTTATCCAGACGGCAGGATACAATAACTGGTAGCACGGAGATGTACTGTGGCTGACAAGTATTACCACTGACGTGGAGATGAGATTATCAGGCAACAGGTGCGGTAACAGGTAACGCTGGTGATGTACTGCGGCTGGTAGGCATTACCACTGACATGGAGACAAGGTTATCCACACGGCAGGTACGATAGCAGGTCACGTGGAGATGTACTGCGGCTGACAAGTATTACCACTGATGTGGAGATGAGATTATCAGGCAACAGGTGCGGCAGCAGGTAACGCTGGTGATGTACTGCGGCTGGTAGGTATTACCACTGACATGGAGACAAGGTTATCCACACGGCAGGTACGATAGCAGGTCACGTGGAGATGTACTGTGGCTGACAGGTATTACCACTGGCGTGGAGATGCGATCATCAGACAACAGGTGCGGTAGCAGGTAACATGGAGATGTACAGCAGCAGACAGGAGTCACAATCCTGGAGGTGAGAACCCCTTGGTTACCTCGGCAGAGTGAGGACCAAGAACAGGCATGGGGAGTAGGTCGAAGGTGCCTTAAATAGGGAGAGGTAATTGGTGAACCAATGAGGAGAGAGAAAAGGTTTTAAACAGTCCCTTGGTCTGCATATACACAGAAGCATAGCTAAGATGGTGGACAGCTGTGATGATACACTGGCGTTAACAGGGCAATAAGCGAACAGGATCTTGACCTAGAGGAACCAGAGGTCCGGTGAATGACACTTGATATGTGATTGTTTCCTGTTCATCATTACCGCTTCTGCTTGATAAACCTTCGCAAGCAGTTTCTGGAAATAGGCTGTCTAATGTAATTTCATTTTGTGGGTCTGTCACCAGAATCTGACACCGCAGATTGCTTTGCATGTAGCCCAACTGACAAATGGTTACTACCCATTGTATTTTTGTTGTTTCATTATTACTGGCACAGGCATTGCTTTTTTTCTTGTACAGTATACTTATAGATGTGGGGTTGTCCGTTCACATTTGTCCTACTTTGCTAAATTTAGGATTGTTGTTTGGTGGTAAATTTTCTTCCTCGTGATGAATATTGATACTGACAAGTGCAGAATAAAATTAGGTTTTATTCCTCCTGTCAGTGAAAAAACAAAACACTAGTCCAGATGTCAATGTATTGCCTGGATAATTGTGTTTTACTCCCTATAATACATTTTAATTGATTTATTAATTAATTAATTTCCACAGGCAAAAAAACCTTACCTTTCTCTATTGCACCATGTACCATTATGACATTAATTGCAGAAAAATAATTATTTTTTATTGACTCCATAGTATTAAGTTGTGATCTAATTGCTGTGTATTAAGTTGGTCTCATAGTCAAATAATATAAACGACGATGAATTCAACTAGATAATATAAAAGTAATACTTTATTGTTTTCCCCTTTGTAATTGTCTTTTTTTTGTTTTTGCACAGTTATTGTTTTCTTATTCTTTGGGGGGAATTCAATTGGCTGCGTTATTGTCATTATTACCGTTAGTACAATAATGTTTAACACTGATTTCTGCTCGCAGATCAGGGAGCCGCAAGGAGAAATTTGAGTTAAAATGACTGTATTAACTGTAATAGAGCGCAGGCCGCGTTACTTTCGGCTGTAACGCGGCCAATTGAATTCTCATGTCTCTGGGCATGGCAAATTATGTTAATTTAACAGGATTACATAATTAAGAGCATCAACTTATGTTACACTGTTATTTTCCAATGTTGATAGGATAAATCAAAATATATTGGCAGATGGACTTCCATTACTAAAATCTACCAATATGCTGTAGATTGAGATTCCTAAACAGTTTGTGAATATCAGCAAACCAGTGTTAAAGCACCAACTGTGCACTGCCTAGGAATGACCAATTCTTCTTTAAGTTATATAAAATATATATTCTATAAAGCTCCACTGCCAGACAAAGGTGTTTTGAGCATTCTTTACCCACTGTTAATTTCATATAATAATATTCAAATGTTATAGACTACCGATTCAACAAAATGTACTGAATAATTTCATATGACTGTTGTCATTTATTTTGCACTTTGCATTCATTTATTAATGATGCGAGCCTGTATCACAGATTGTATACTCTTACAGACACTTTCAGAGAAGTGCAACCGACAGAATGCTGAACACTGAGACAAGACCAAGCTCAACTGATTGTAATAAGTGGTAATAATATGTCCAAAAAGTGGAAAACAGGGGCACCTGTATGTGTATACATTGTGGCACTATGATGGATTCATGATAAGGGGACCCCTGATCAGGGCCATCTTAACAACATTATGGGCCCCAGGGCAAAGTAGTGCACCGGGGCCTATATATATATATATATATATATATATATATATATATATATATATATATATATATGTATAGAGATATAGATATATAGAGATAGATAGATGTACTTGCTCAGTGACCCTTTTTTTGCAGGTTTTTTCTTTTGCAGGATCATCTATTCTAATTAAGAGCCCTGCCTATGGGGCCCCCTTGCCCGTGGGGCCTCCGGCACCTGCCCATCGTGCCCAATGGAAAAGATGGCCCTGCTCCTGATTCTCCCAAATTCACTGGATACGTTGGTATAACTAATATTGAAGAGGAATCTATTATATATTGTTTTGTTTTAATGATTTCAAATGAATCAAAACTTGCAAAAAATGAGAATTAATTGTTCAGGCTCTCTAATCTGCCAAACATCCTATTTTCTTAGAAAATTAAGCAAATTGTTTTGATTTTTTTACTAAAAAAGTAATTTGCAAAAATGTGATTTACCAGTGCTGTTCTGAAAATCTTGGAGCTTTTCATATTCATTTAATGGGGATTTAAGCATGTGTGCTAAATCTAGAAACCCCATTTATATGAAATGAATGGATCTCCTCATTGTTAATTATTTTTCTCCACTTTAATGGGGATTCAATTTGTCTCTATTGATGAGGGTTCAAAGCAAGGACTTGTTTGAACATTTAGTGACAGGCAGTACTGACTTGTCTTTTTTTTCTGGGTTTTGTTTTAGTTTCTCTTTTTCCCATTGAGCTATAACAGGTCAAGAACAACAAAAGAATACAATAATGTTATTTCCCATTTGATTATGATGAATCAAAAAGGAACAAAGAAGAAAAGAAGATTTCCCATATTTTACATATAATAAAGTTGTACATGACAGTTGTGGTGTCTTTTTTTCAATTATAGTTTTAAATATGTGTCTATGTTTATTTTGTTTTAATATCATGATAGAATGGACATGATTTTAGGGGTTCTGGTCTATTATACTAGGATCGATAGTGTGGCATAGTTGGGGGTCCCAATCTTGCTCATTACCCTGGTCCCCGCAGTGCAGGGCTGGTGGTCTATGGGACAGAGCATACCATTGAGGCTCCATCCCTGTTCTGACCAACCTGAGGCTGGCTTTCCCTATGGAAGGGGGCCCTACACTCATAGGTTTCTGTTTAAGTGGAAGACAGCCATGGGTATCTGCAGCAGGGGCTGGTTGAGGTTTGGGGCTGGGAGGGTATGTTGTCAAACTGTTTATTAGCTAGGTGTTTCCAGTATGTGCACTACATATAGCTGGTGCAGCCCTGGTTTATAAACAGTGATCCAGGAAGCGATTAACCAAGGGCAGGCTGAATTTTCACAATGGGATTTCTATTGTTGCCTTTCAACAACATTTTCATATTCTATGTACAGAATAGGAAGGATCGTATACATCTGTAACACCAAACACCCCCTTTCCTGATCCACTGCCCTGCCAATGGGTTATTTTAAGTGTTGTCATAAATCATATTATAGAAATATATAGTCACAAAGAAAACAATACTGAGTAAATAATTACAAACTATCAGGACCAAAAGAAATAACTTCTTGTCTACAGCAGGGTACTTATTTTCCAAGTAAAAATCACAAAAATCACAAAAATTGAGGCACACAGTAGAGTGTAAAATGAAAATAAGCTGGATGTGAAGTACATGTACTTTCCGATATGCACTAAGATTGAGTAACTGCAATGAGTGGGCAAGGAAGTGTCCTAGTGACTGGTATGATTCCCAGGAGCTTTGTACATAACTGACAGAGGCACACATTGCACATAACCCATTGGTGGTCACATTATATTGCTTGCATGTGTTGGGAGGCGTGTGTGGTCAGAGAATGTCGTTGTGATTGTGGGTGTGGGGTTAGGGGTATGGCCATGTTCAGGACATGCCAATGTCTATTATAGTAGACACTTGTCTCCCAGTCACTTTGCTTCAGCATATATAGAATATGTCTAGAGCCAAAAGAAACTAACACTGCGCTCAGTAACTTGAATCCCCTGCATGCAAATCACATTTTCAATTGTTCTTTTAAGACACCTATTAGGCCAAATTAGTGTGAGTTTATAAACTGGTTTGTAATGTCCAAAATCACCAAAATTTGCCAAAACCTGAACTGTGCCAAATCTAATAGCTTATCTCTGATCCTTCTCTAACAAAATCTACATTCATTCATCTACACTAAATTCTGTGGAATTATTCTATTATTCAGACATCTCAGTCTGTGTCACACTTACATTCTTCATGAAGCTCAGTGTAAATGTCCTTGTATACATTATCCTTAATAGGCTGCATTGTGTCTCTAACGCTCCAGACTAGATTAATACTGCACTAAAAAGCAATTCAGCTGGAAAACACTTTAGTTTAGGAGGATATTTTTTCTCATTGTTCTTTGCTTCCATCATGCTCTCCAAATGGAAATTCTCCTTGCTGGGAGATTAGTGCTAAATCTATTTCATGATGAATGATCTGCCTGCCAGTGGCCCACCTCTGCTCCTGTAATCCCATGAATTAAAACACTATAAATTGTGCCCTTATGAAGAAGAAAATTGGACATTGGTAGCTGTTTCCTTATTGTAATTACTTGTCAGACATATACATCACTGGCTGGCATTACAAATTGATCAGCTTGCTGATGTCCCACATGGTAATACTGATGGATTCTTGCTGACAGATAACAAATAAAATCCACATAGAATGGGAATAGGTACGTGCAGAACAGAGGTTTCAACAACCTGAATTAGCTGTGGTGGCCAGTGAGTTATTGTCCTGCAAGCAGTTTTTCAGTTTTTAATTACAACAGTTTCACCTATAAAGGATAAACAACTTGTTGCCTTGAGATACTCATTGAATAACCTAAAAGAGCACTATAAATTGTCCTTTTACTATATATAGATAGATAGATAGATAGATAGATAGATAGATAGAGAGAGAGAAATATATATCTATATATATATATATATATATATATATATATATATATATATATACATACAAGTTAACCCGTGCATGATACTCATGCATTCTAGTCAAATCAAGCTACTTAAGGTGTTAAAAAGGTTCTTGTCATGCATTTGGGCCTAGCCCAGGCCTGCTCAGGGGAAGAGCGTTACTTCCCGACGCAAGCGCCCTTTTTTAACGTGGTTTTGTCCACATGTCACCACATCATCATCTTATCCTTCAACTTCATCGCCACATCCTTCATCAAGCTACTTAAGGTGTTAAAAACTCCCCACTGTCACCCCCTGCAACCACCAACCACTCCCAACTGTCACTTCTCCTTCAAGAAATATATAGGTCAGTGTATAACTCTGCCCAGCAGATGGCGCTGCAACTTGTTTTTTTTTTCCACACACGCCACTAGGCATTTATATAGTTGATATATATATATATATATATATATATATATATATATATATATATATATATATATATATTGTAACAAAGGGAGGCATTTATCTGACAAGAGGCATAGAAAACATACAAGCAGAATAAAACATTGGCGCAGTTATGCACCTAGGTTGAGATTAAACCAGGTAAAAACGAATGTGTAGTTTAAAGTTTTGTTAACTTACATGATTTCCTCTCAGCAAACAGACAGGGTGTGCCTGTTAGTGCAAACAGAGCCAGGGATGGGCGTTTTCTCTTAAAGAGAAGGTAGGTGTGTCACCTGCCCATCAAGCTAGGGCTGGGGGAGGAGTATCATGCATAAAAACTTGTTTGTGTCATTTGTGCACTGAGACCAACGCTGGGGAAGCTGGCTGGTCTTGAGAAAGCTGAGCTATGTCTAGCTAGCGTTTAGGGTCTCCAAGAATTGCTGTGAAATCTGTACGGTGTCAAAACATTTACCATCCTGACAATAAATCTACATAAAAAAGGAAGAAGCTGTTTGCGTGTGCTTCAGCAGTAGCGGGCTCTTGCCACAAGTGGTGTCAGAAGTGGGATGCTCCGGGAAGCAAGTTTCCGCTACCCGACCGGCGCAGACGTCAACATGGAGGAAGTACTAAGAATCCTTGTGAATGTGGCCGCTGCGCAGCAAGAGCAGCAAGGTCAGATGCTACGAGTCGCCGAGGCACAGGTGGAAAACACAAGGCTCTTAAGAGAAGAGTTAAGCCAGGTGAGGCATGACAGAAATGAACCACCTGGTCCGGTTCTGCAGAAAATGTCACCAGCTGATGACGTAGAAGCATATCTGGTGTCTTTCGAGAGACTCGCAAAAAGGGCAAAATGGCCTCCTAAAGATTGGGCTGAGAGACTGGCGCCATATCTGACTGGTGAAGCTCTGCGAGCTTATATGAATCTAGATGAGGATCGGGCCTCTGATTATTCCTGCCTAAAGTCTGAGATATTGGCTCGCATTGGAATTTCCGAGCCAGGCCGAGCCCAGCGCTATCACCAATGGCGCTATGATAAAGAAAAATCGGTCAGAGCGCAAGTGGCTGAGCTTTCTAAAATTTGAAAGAAATAGCTGCAGCCTGAGGAGAATTCGCCTTCTCGGATTATTGAAGTTCTGGCGATAGATCATTGCATCCGGGGGCTGAACCGCGATTTGCAAAGGTGGGTTCTGCAATCAGACCCACAAACTTATGAAGAGCTTGCCACCGTGGTAGAAAGGTTTTGTGCGCTACAGCAAATGACTAAAGAACATGCATTTGTGCCAAAGCCGCTGCCACGCCAAAAGCCAGGTTTGACAATCCTTGCTACAGGGCCCAATGGCAAAACTGCTACGGACAGAGGGCCAGGTGCAAAGCTGTCTAATCTGAAGTGTTTTGAATGTGGTGAGCCAGGCCACTTTAAGGCAGAGTGTCCTAAACTACAGGAACGCATGGACTGTTCCGTAACACATATTGGGCCTGCATTTCCAAGCTGTTTTACCATGAGTCCCACATCAGGAAGTCCTTGTTTGTTCCGGGTGACTGTGCTAATCAACCAAAACCTTGTTCTGGCCTTGGTTGACTCAGGGAGTGAACTTTTATTGGTTTCTAGCTCTGCCTTACCCGAAACCATAACTTCTCGGTTGCCCAAGGGGAAGGTTCTTTGCGTACATGGCACGACAGAGGAGTATGAAAGAACAATACTACCAGTCACACTCAAAGACAAAACCGTTATGGTGGTAGCTGCCATAACACCTAAACTCCCATATCCACTCATTTTGGGGCGAGACTTCCCACTGTTTAATGATGTCCTCGGTGAGTGGATCTGGCCGGACATGTCGGCAACTGATGCAACGGTCGGAAGCCCGGTCTTAAAGGAAACACCTAAGAATCCACAACATCTGGAAATCGATCTTTGGGAACCGCCAAACCGGAATGCCATCCTGGGAGTCACAGCAGGAGTTCCACAAAAGCATCCACCTGCGGGGAAACATGGACAGTCCAAACTAGCATTGGTTGGTGATGTCGCAGATGAGCCCACCCCGCCTGTCAGTGAGCATACGGACTGGTCCGCGATACCAATTTTGTTTCCTCTGCAGGACTTTGCTCGAGACCAACTTAATGATGCCACTTTGTAACATGCCTTTAAAAGTGTGACTGAGGTAAATGGGGTAGCGAAAGCTGCCCAGCCTGCAGAAGGTATACCATATTTTATTGTTAAAATTAATTTCCTGTATAGAGTTGCTAATGTACAGGGGGAAAAAATAGAACAATTAATGGTTCCTCAGGTCTATGTACCCCTAGTGTTAAAAGCAGCGCACACACATGTCTGTGGGGGACACCTAGGGGAGGATAAAACACGGGAACGAGTTCTGCTTAGGTTTTACTGGCCTAGGGTACACATGGCAGTGAAAAGTATTGCCGGTCCTGTCCCATTTGTCAGAGAACCTGTTCTAAACCCATGTACAGGGCACCTCTCATTCTAATACCAAAAGTACACGTTCCTTTTGAACGGATAGCCATGGACCTTGTGGGACCATTGGAAAAATCTGCACGTGGGCACCAATATATACTAGTGGTGCTTGACTATGCAACCAGGTATCCAGAAGCAATTCCCCTACGAAACATAAATTCCAGCACCATAGCTAGAGAACTTGTATTGATGTTTACACACTTGGGAATACCCTAAGAAATTCTCACAGATCAGGGTACTCCATTCATGTCTAAACTGATGAAGGACATGTGCCAGTTGCTAGGGGTTACAGCGCTTCACACCTCTGTATACCTTCCACAAACAGATGGCTTGGTGGAACGCTTTAACCGCACATTAAAGCACATGCTCAGGAAAGCAGTGGCTCAAGAGAAAAAAGATTGGGACACTCTTATTCCCTATTTGATGTTTGCCATCCGTGAGGTTCCCATAAGCTTCAACAGGGTTTAGTCCCTTTGAGTTATTGTTTGGGAGACAGCCCAGGGGTATCTTGGAAATGTTAAAAGAAGGGTGGGAGCAGCAAGGTCCCAGGGAGCCAAATCTGGTCCAATTTGTGTCCCAAATGTATGAGAGGCTAGGAAAGATAGGGCCCATTGTGCAGCAACATGTGAAAGAGGCTCAGGAACGACAGAGAAAAAGTTATGATAAAAGTGCTGTTGTTCGATCTTTCAAGCCTGGGGACAAGGTCCTAGTCCTGGTCTCCACCCAGGAAAGCAAACTTTTCGCCCATTGGCAGGGTCCATATGAAGTTCTAGAGGCTGTTGGTCCTGTCAATTACAGAGTCCGCCAGTTAGGTAGGAGATGGGAGGAGCAAATATATCATGTTAACCTCCTTGAACCTTGGCATGATAAGGAAACCTCTCCTCAGGTAGTGAGTACTGCCATTGAAAAGTCTGCAGTGCCCATAGAGCCAGCTTTGTCCACTCAGCAGAGACAACAGACTGAAGAAATGATTCGCCGGAACAGGGATGTCTTCTCTTCCATTCATGGGCGCACTACCTTAATCGAACATGACATTGTCACTGCACCAGGAGTCATTGTAAAGCAGAAGCCGTATCATATTCCAGAAGCTAGATGGGTGGACGTGAGAAAGGAGATCGAGAAGATGCTCCAGTTAGATGTGATTGAAGAGTCCACTAGTGAGTGGAATAGTCCCATTGTGCTTGTCCCAAAACCCAATGGGACAATTAGGTTCTGCAATGACTTTAGGCGCCTAAACAGTATGTCGCAGTTTGATGCCTATCCGATGCCACGTGTGGACGAACTAGTGGAAAATCTTGCTGGTAGCAATTATTTGACAACCCTTGATCTAACAGAGTGTTATTGGCAAGTTCCCCTGACTTCCACGGCCAAGCCAAAGACTGCATTTTCCACCCCTGATGGTCTCTATCAATATAAAGTCCTACCCTTTGGATTGCATGGGGCACCTGCCACCTTCCAAAGGGCCATGAATAAATTCACAGCTTATGCAGCCGCTTACCTGGACAATATAGTGATTTATACCCCAGACTGGGGATCACATTTAGCCAAAGTTGAGGCGGTCTTAGCTTCAATAAGGTCAGCAGGGTTAACAGCTAACCCAGAGAAATGTGCCATAGCCATGAGAGAAGCAAAATATTTGGGGTACGTTGTTGGTCGAGGGCGTGTAAAACCCCAGCTAGACAAAGTGGAGGCAGTCAAAAATTGGGCAAGACCAGAAAAAAAGTCGCAGTTAAGAACCTTTTTAGGCTTAGTAGGTTACTACAGGCGGTTTGTAAGCCACTTCGCCACCAGAGCTGCTCCACTTACGTACATGTTAAAAAAAGTTGTCCAGATAGATTAAGCTGGTCTGATTCTGCAGAAACCGCCTGGTCTGATCTTCGGTTAGCTCTTTGTTCCTCCCCAGTTCTACAAGCTCCGGATTTTACCCAGAGGTTCTTCCTCCAAACTGATGCTTCTGGTTTTGGCTTAGGTGCAGTCTTGTCACAGGAGAAGAATGGAGTAGAAAATCCTGTCCTGTACCTAAGGCGTAAGTTGCTTCCAAGGGAAAAAAAATATGCCACTGTGGAGAAAGAATGTCTCGCCATAAAATGGGCTACAGAAGCTCTGCGCTATTATCTCCTAGGCAGAGAGTTTACCTTAATAACAGACCATGCACCATTGAGATGGATGAAGAACAACCGGGAGGTAAATGCCAATGTAACCCGCTGGTTCTTGGCACTGCAACCTTTCAAGTTCTCAGTAGAACATAGACCTGGGATTCTGCACAAAAATGCAGATACATTGTCACGAAAGTATGCGCTCCTCGTGAAGTCCGCGTCCCCCTACTTGGAGACGCTAGGAGGAGGGATATGTAACAAAGGGAGGCATTTATCTGACAAGAGGCATAGAAAACATACAAGCAGAATAAAACATTGGCGCAGTTATGCACCTAGGTTGACATTCAACCAGGTTAAAACGTATGTGTGGTTTAAAGTTTTGTTAACTTACATGATTTTCTCTCAGCAAACAGATAGGGTGTGTCTGTTAGTGCAAACAGAGCCAGTGATGGGCATTTTCTCTTAAAGAGAAGGTGGGTGTGTCACCTGCCCATCAAGCTAAGGCTGGGGGAGAAGTATTATGCATAAAAGCTTGTTTGTGTCATTTGTGCACTGAGACCAACGCTGGGTGAGCTGGCTGGTCTTGAGAGAGAGCTGGTCTATATCTAGCTAGCGTTTAGGGTCTCCAAGAATTACTGTGAAATCTGTACGGTGTCAAAACATTTACCATCCTGACAATAAAACTACATAAAAAAGGAAGAAGTTGTTCGCGTGTGCTTCAGCAGTAGCGGGCTCTTGCCACAATATATATATATACACATATAGTTTCAAACTTCCCCTCTCTCTTCTTACTCAGATTAACTAACCCGTGGAGAATGAGGGGGGGGGGGGGGGGGGTGATACAGACCAGACTATCATGGTCTTTGTGTTTTGGCACTGGAGCTATTGCACTGCAAAAATCAGATTTTCTCTAGGAAACCTGTCATTGAATGATCTAGTATTGCATTTTGGTCAACTTGATCTATCTAATTTTTGTCAATTATGTGTATATGTTTGTGAGAACTTGGGATTTTGTATCTACGGGAGAACACACTAGAAGATGTATGAATGCAATATAAAGAGAGGTTGACCTACTGGAATACAGTGAGTTGTGTTATACTGTATAGCAAAATGCTGAGGAGAAAGCTGAGTACACAAAGTGTGGTGGTTTGGTAACCTTTAAAGGAGTACAAAGAGATTGTAGACATTTCTTGGGCAGCGTGTACTAAGGTACCCAAAGGTGTTGATACTGGTTTAACAATGTGTTGGCACTGTTTGAACAGCACGTAGCATCAATAAGATACATGTAAGTGTTGACACTGGTTGAACAGTATATACCATTTAATGAGGTACACAGAGGTGTTGGCACTGGTTGAACAGTATATACATGACCATAAATCCCACCCCGCAAGCTCGTTGCCTAGGTATAATCCTTGATTCACAACTGTCGTTTATTCCCCACATCAACTCTATATCTAAATCATGTTACATACACCTAAAGAACATTTCCAGAATATGCACATATCTGACACAAGACACCGCAAAAACATTAATTCATGCACTCATCATCTCCCGCATCGACTATTGCAATTCCCTCTTTACTGGTCTTCCCAAAGTCAGACTTGAACCCCTACAATCTATTTTGCATGCAGCGGCTAGATTGATTTTCCTCTGCTGAGCCACTCTGTCAGTCTCTACATTGGCTGCCTGTATTTCAATGAATCCAATATAAAATTCTTCTATTAACACACAAGGCCATCAACAAAATTGCACCGACATACATTTCCTCACTTGCCTCGAAATATCTCCCTACTCGACACCTCCATTCTGCACAAGATCTACGTCTCTCCTCCACTCTCATCACATCCTCCCATTCTCGGTTACAGGATTTTTTCCGGGCTGCACCCACTTTGTGGAATTCCCTCCCATGCTCAGTAAGACTTTCCTCTAGTCTTCAAACCTTCAAGCGTTCACTGAAAACCCACCTCTTCAGACAAGGTTATGATATTCCTCAACCATCATCTTAATTTCTCTAGATTACCCTATTACCATCCTCTACACTGCTAACGCAAGACAACAAACCTCTGACCAACATTGCCACACACACAGCACACTCAATACTTTTACCTTTGCCATCTAGCTGGTCCATTGTGCAATATGATGTAGCACATGCCCTTGTGTTTCTAACTCCCATTGTCCCATAGATTGTAAGTTTTCGAGCAGGGTTCTCTTACCTCTTTGTCTGTATGTATTACCCAGTATTGTCTTATCAATGTTTGTTCCCAATTGTAAAGCGCTACGGAATTTGCTGGCGCTATATAAATAAATGTTAATGATGATGATGATGATGATACCCTCTAATAAAATACACAGAGGTGTTGGCACTGGTTATACAGTATATACCCTTTATTGAGGTACACCGATGTGTTGGCACTGTTTGAACAACGCGTAGTGTGTAATGAGGTACTCAGAGGTGTTGCTAAAGCAGTAAACAAATTGATTAATACATCAAAGAATATCACAGTGACCCTGTAGAACAGAGAAAGCAAGCATATCACACATAGATGACAATAACTAACTGGCGGGACTGGCTTAACCAAATACACTGGAGATGAGTCTAAGACTACTACAGACTTCACTAGACATCCTCGCAAGAGGATATGGATTTCGCTCAGTGAGGACCAAGGTCACAGCCCAGTATAGGTGGTTCCCTCCATGAAAGCAGCAAAGTACTTAGCAGGTGTTTGGACTCTGCCAAAAACACCACAGATGGTAATGTGGGTAGGTGTATGCGGCTGTTGGGGACACTGGACACAGGAGTTGAAGAAACACAAATAGCTGCTATACTTTCTGGTATAGTCCTGGAGTGGGAGAATCGATGTTGGACACAATTGATACTCAGGTACTGCAGAGTGCACTGAGCAGGTTCTTATAGTAACTGGTTGATTGGTGATTCCCCTCATGTGTCATCAGTACTGGAGGTTAGTGATAACACCGGAGAGATGTGTTATGTCATCTCTAGCCTAAGGCTGAGCCAAGCTGGGTTCTGTTAAGGACTCTAATTGTCTAATCTGTCACAGGCAGATCACATGATCGCAGGGGGGAATGATTCCTCCACCCCTGTGATCACATTCTGGTGCCTGGCTATCACGGTGACAGCCAGGCTGAAGACAGAGTAGCGGAGACCAGAGGACTGCAAGACAGCGGGCCCCCAGGTAAGTATGTGTTGCGCTGATGTACCGGGCCCCCTGGTGAGCCTGGCCCGGTACAACAGTACCCCCCCGCACCCCCCTGATGGCGGCCCTGACTACAGCCAGCAGTGTGTGTTAGACCACTGACCCCCAGCCTGACCAGTTCTGGCAGGTTTGGGCAATAACCTCCAATATTTTTCATTATTATTACAAAGTATTACATGTACCCCCACCCAGCTACTTTTTAATGCCACCCGGATGGCAACATTTTTTGGATAGAACAGTGGAGAGGAACATTTATAGAAAGGGGCACTTGACCGGGGCCCACTAAGACAACAGGCCCACCATTACTCTTCCTAGTTATGGAGATACTGTAGATCCAAGGAAAATAAGGGATGAGACCTATTTTTTCAAAAAAGGGGCTCTCCACTTTTAATGAGCAATGTGATCCTAAAATATAATTGGTTAAATAAAACAAAAAGCATTGCAATGCTTTTGTAAACCCAAATCATAGCCTAAGACCTATTTGTAAACTTACTGTAGATGGATCTATAAAACTTCCAGAGTCCTATCAGAGATGTCATTTAGCAAAATGTGAACGAAAATGTATATTTATCTTATACTCTTCTCTTGTGAAAACTTGATACTATTTTCTTTTACCATACATCTGAACCCCTTGTCTTGTAATAGGGTATGTTAGCACATACATTTCCCCCCTGTGTTCACTAATGCTATAACAAACAGATCTGACAATAAAGCAGGAACAATCTGGGAGGAGCAAGTGAAAGCTTGGAGGGCACCTGTATACTTAATCCCCACAATTGTGTAAAGAAATGTAGATATGTGGCTTTACTTTACAGTGTTAACTTTGGTTTACCCTATTGGTACACAATAATAAGAGACAAAATTGTCCTGGGTTATTAACAAATGTGAAAGTATAATTTTCAACATAAAATGTAATTAAATTAAATACAAACACAAATAAAAATGCAATTCAATTGAATCAGCCTATCAGAAGTGCCAAGTGCTGCTGATCATCATCATCACCATTGCATATCATTGCACCAGCCCTCCCGTACCCGACAGAGATATGTCATGCAAAACAAAATTAGTCAGTTTACTCTGTGGACTAGTAAAGTATGTGTTCTTTGTCTTTTTTGTCTCTGAGGCTTAATACTGTCTGTAGTGGAAACGTTGAGCTGGTGACAGAGCTGGATTAAGGTTCTGGGGGGCCCGGGGCACTTAAGACAGGGGGGCCCCATATTGTCCAATATGATATTCATTTTAAACAAATAAACAGGAAATGCTATGTGCACTACTGTTAGATGCACACAACTCTGCCTTCACAAGAATAACAGTGTGAAGTAGGACATACCTCCCAACTGTCCTTGTAGTCAGACCAAATCCTAACTAAGTGAGACAGTCACCCAAATTCTGGACAGTCCCACCATATTGAGAACAGTTGGAAGATGGCCCTGCTCTCTCCTACCTGCTGTTGTCACTTTCACCACCTGTGGCTGCTGGTGTCTTAAGCTCAGTTGCTGCTTGTGTAGATTCTGGAATGTCGGGGCCTATTTTGAAACAAAAACAGGTACATAAAGTTTAGGAGTCCCCAAAGAGTCCGGTTAATAAATCAGTAGCACAACCTTTAATAATTAGGGCTCCCTCCCTGCAACCAGCCCCAAATTTGGAATTAAATTAAATTAATACTATTCACTTTTAATAATAGAACTATTTTCCCCAAGCAGCCCCGACATTAAATTAATAGCGTACACATTTAATAAACTTATTTCCCTCTCCACCAAACAGCCTGGTGTAAATGAATAGCATTTACATGTAATAAATAAACCTATTTTTCAAAACCATTGCCAACATTTTATAATTCATATTCACATTTAATAAATAGCACTCCTTCTCCCCAAACTCAAGCACACATTAAATACCTCACAATCACTCCACAAATAATTAACAAAATAACCTTACTATATGTAAGTATATATTGGTTATCCCTAACAGCCTAGTCCAGCTAAGCACTAGCAGGCCTGATTTGTTGCAAGGCAACAGAGCTAGCATGGAGGCATATTACATTTTGTACATTATACGTTTCCATATAAAGTAAGTGTATGTCCTCTTTAGGAGAGCTAACAGAATGAGTGGCCATAATTTTGTCATTTTTCCCATAATGCCCACTTTTAGAAATGCTACTTCCCTGGGGCATGGAGAGAGGGTCCACAATAAATAGACAATCTAGGTCTGAGCACATCGTACTTCTCTGTTCTCCATTTATATCCCCAACATCCCACTCCTCAATCCTCTTCTTCATCTTAATCCTCTATCTTCCCTCTCATTCCTCATTCCCCACCTACTTAGCATCTTCAATCCCCTTCTCATCAGCGTTGGTTTCCCTTCCTGGGTTGTCACTCTGTAACCCCCTATATTTGTATAATCACATCCTCCTTGTCCATAAATCACCCCCTCTCCTTGTCCATAAATCACCCCCTCTCCTTGTCCATAAATCACCCCCTCTCCTTGTCCATAAATCACCCCCTTCTTGTCCATAAATCACCCCCTCCTTGTCCATAAATCACCCCCCCCCCTCCTTGTCCATAAATCACCCCCTCCTTGTCCATAAATCACCCCCTCTCCTTGTCCATAAATCACCCCCTTCTTGTCCATAAATCACCCCCTCTCCTTGTCCATAAATCACCCCCTCTCCTTGTCCATAAATCACCCCCTTCTTGTCCATAAATCACCCCCTCTCCTTGTCCATAAATTCCCCCCCCCTCCTTGTCCATAAATCACCCCCTCCTTGTCCATAAATCACCCCCTTCTTGTCCATAAATCACCCCCTCTCCTTGTCCATAAATCACACTCTCCTTGTCCACAATTATCCCCTTCATTTTCATAATCACCTCCTCCTCTGGCTGAAACACACACAGACACAGTCACACACACACACACACACACACACACACACACACACACACACACACACACACACACACACACACACACACACACACACACACACAGAAAGTTTCACACACACAGAAAGTCTCACAGAAAGTCTCACACAAACACACACACACACACACACACACAGAAAGTCTCACACACACACAGTCACACAAACACACACACACACAGTCACACACACAGAAAGTCACACACACACACAAAGTCACACACACAGCAGATCTTAACTTACCTTATCCCCCACAGACAGGCAGGGCAGCTCTTCTCTGCTCCTCCTCACACTGTCATCTACACGCAGCTAAGGAAGCCCAGAACACTCAAAAAAAAAAAGCAAAAGCTTACCTGTGCTTATAGTGCCGACAGAGCACTTAAAAACGGAACCCTGTGCTGGCCCCTGTAGACTGACATTTGGGGGCAGCAAAAAGAGCCACAGCTGGTCCGGGGGGGCCCCTGAGAGAGGGGGGCCCGGGGCACATGCCCCCTGTGCCCCCCCCCTTAATCCGGCCCTGGCTGGTGATAATTCACTTGGCATGCTTTAATAGAGAAGACTTGGGGCTAGATTTACTATGCTGCGGGTTTGAAAAAGTGGGGATGTTGCCTATAGCAACCAATCAGATTCTAGCTGTCATTTTGTAGAAGGTACTAAATAAATGAAAGCTAGAATCTGATTGGTTGCTATAGGCAACATCCCCACTTTTTCAAACCCGCAGCTTAGTAAATCTAGCCCTTAGTTTCCATAAGGTGACTGATTTCATCCACATTAGTGTTAGATGTGGGGGTGGGGATATACAGTGGTATGCCATGCCAGCACTTTTCCTTCTGCTTTTATTTATTAAAAAAAACTATCAACTTTGATTCACTCACAGTTCCCATACTGCCACTTTTAAATTTTCACTTTGACCACTGATCCACATCATAGAGGAAGAGTTTGTTTTTAAGCACTCAGAGCAAATTGGAATATAATTATTTGCCATATATCATGATACATTGTTATTCTACATGTTTATTTCAATGATTGCAGGGGGTTGGGGAGGAGGAATTCCTGATTCACTAAGAAAGATATGTGTTATATATATGTATTTATTACTTTAACCCTTCTTTTTTCTGGAGACCTGAGGTGACTTCCATTCCCACATTAATGGCAGTCTCCTGACAGACGATCCACTTTGTCTTTCAAGAAAACCTTTTCTCTTCACATTTTCTTTTGTGGCTCTTTATAATGACTTATTAAGGATTCCATCTTTGGCTATGTATAAAACCCCCGCTGTACGATGTGATTAGAGAAGGACAAGTTGAGCTGAGAAGCACAAGTGTGACCCATTTAAAATCTTTATCTTTGTATTGATATTGAAGACATTTTTTTTTAACAATATTTAACAGTTAATATAATTCTCCTAAATTGGTAAAATAAATGGTAATTCATGGTAAATGCAGGCCCGGAGCTCCCATTAGGCAAGGTTAGGCAGTTGCCTAGGGCGCCGGGCTCTGGAGGGCGCCACAAGAATGTAAATTACTTTAAAACTGTGCGGCGACCGCTGACCATACCTGTCACGGCCGCAGAGGGGGGAGAGGCTATTGCTCACCACCGCCGCCTCTCTGCTCCGTCTCCTCCCCTCCACTCACTAGTGTCAGTGAGTGGAGGGGAGGAGACGGAGCAGAGAGGCGGCGGTGGTGTGACAAGGTAAGGAAAGACGGGGGGAGGAGGGCGCCGATTTTTGCGGTGGGGCGGCGCCGTTTTTTTTGGGGGGGGGGTTTGGGCGCCGATTTTTTCAAAATGCCTAGGGCGCCATGGACCCTAGCACCGGCCCTGGGTAAATGAGCCACAAAACATAAGAAATATTGATAAAATCACCAGTATTTCAGTTTTATATAAATGTGGGAAGATACAAAGCCTTTGACAACATGCTTGACAAGTGGTCATTACAAATAACATAGGCTATTACATGGGCCCCTACCTCCTTTTCTATATTATCTTCCCTGTCTCACTCTGCCCGTTTTGTGTGTGTGTGTGTGTGTGTGTGTGTGTGTGTGTGTGTTTGGGGTGTGGGGGTGTGTGTGGGAGGGGTGTGGGTGTATGTGTTTGTGTGTGTGTGGTCCTTGTCTGTACTGTAGAGCAAGCAATCAGTCTATTTATTTTATAATTGCAGCAGTTCATGTTACATGTTACATGTCATCAGGGCCCTCTTAAGAACATCTTGGGCCCCCGGGCACAGCAGTGCAGCGGGGCCCCTATATATACAATTTTTTTTTAAATGATTATATATATGGGCTCTGCAGCCCAGGGGGGCCCGTCGGAGGCAGCAAAAAAAAAAAAAACCTGAAAAAAAAAAAAAAAGACAATACTTACCTTGCGGTCAGCTGGCAATCCGGCTCCCTCCATGGTCTCCTCCTCCGTCGCGCCCCGCAATGGATGTCGGGCGGGAGTGATGACGTCCTGCCCGACATGCACTGCGAGCGCCGTACGGAGGAGGAGACCATGGAGGGAGCCGGATCGCCAGCTGACCGCAAGGTAAGTATTGACTTTTTTTCCAGGTTTTTTTTTTTTTTTGCTGCCTCTGACGGGCCCCTCTGGGCTGCAGGGCCCCCGGGCACCTGCCCATTGTGCCCAATGGGAAAGACAGCCCTGCATGTCATGTTAAATTCACATAAATTTAACATGACATGTATAATACTATGACATATGCCCTGACCACCACTGTGCCTTTCCTATATTACCCTTGTACAGTAATTTAATACATACATAAAAACATCTTCTCATTTTGCAGGACACTAGAATACAGCTGCAGTGTTATAGGGTCACTAAATTGTATAATATATCCAAGCTCACAGAGGAAAATGATGAAAACTGATACTTTGCTGAGGTACCTCTAGTCTATGCCACTTATAATGGCATATTGGCACATTATACAAAAAACATTAGATGTCTCTTTTGCGCTTGTAATAGCCTTGGGGTAACTGAATAAAAAGTGATGATATGCAAATACAGTAGTGCAATATATTGCTAGAATAGAACATTGACACAATAAGGATAGGTGATTGGCACAGCAGGGAAAAAGATTAGATCTCAATATATGATGGTCCTATTGATTAAAGTTCAAGGTTTAATGTCATATCAATAAGTCTCAATATGTGATGGTCCTATTGATTAAGGTGCAAAGGCAAACAAATTGTCCCAACTGCAGATAATGTCTGATGAATTCCTTAAGCAGCATATGTAGAATCTTGATGGGGTGTTCAATTATTCCGTAAAATCACACTGCGATTGCAATAGAACCTCAAAAGAAACATATAAAAAAAAAACAGATCAGAGACTCATTTGCTCAGCAAGGTATATGAGTATATGATATAATAGCTACCTAAGACCAATGTCAATGAACTGATTGTAATCTTGATCATCTTAATAATACTAAAAACATTTTATTAAAAGAAAATGGCAATATAAAACACACTTGTGCAGAGATGAACAAAACACGGGACCAGCAGGGCTCACACTAGCCTTGTAGTCCAGAACTATAAGTCAGAACTCGCGGAGACCTACAGCGGCACGGACAGTAATTACCTAAAAGGAATAGGAGTGATGGTCTAAAATATAACAACCCCTACTTGATGAACGGCTCACCGTGAGTCGGATAACTGGGAGGGATTCCTGAGAGCGCTGCTCGTGCTGTTTGTAGGGTCAATGGTCCGCGTGCGTTCCAGCGTGAGACGCCCGGACGTCACTTCCTAGTAACTGAGATGTGTAGGTGTTCAATATACGATCCTGTAACCAACGCGTTTCATCTCACAGGCAGACATTCTCAAGGCATATTAGCACTTTTCTGCTTTCTATACCTAAAAAGGCATCAGCCACTCCTCTTCCACCCTCTACATCTCCAACCTCATTTCTACCCACAGTCCCTCCGCTCTTTCAATGACTGCTGCTTTACTACCACACTGATCTGCCTCCAGGGTTTTCTGCATGCCTATTAGATTAGCCTCTAATGTCCAATGCTTAAATGTGCCCTTAAAACTCATTTCTTCATTTAAGCTTATCAGTACACCCCCTAACTCTTCTGCCTCTGCTACCACTTCTGCCTCTACTACTCACCCCAAGGCCATAACAAGGGTGGGGCAGCAGCCCAGGGTGCAGGCTGTCTGCTATTACTTAAAGCACAGTCCCCCCTCTGGTGCTGCCACAGAGTCAAGGCTGATGGAATGTGGTAGGAGCAGTGGGGGGGAGGGGAAGGGAGGGGGCACTCTGCTCTCCACAACGCTCTTCCTTGAATTTGGCTGTTGAGGTATAAGGAACAAATATGACAGGATGCTCCTTCTCCTTGGGCAGCACAAAAGCTACCCCAGCGCACCCACCATCTTCTCCAACCCATCAGCTGCATGATGCAAATAATCCGGCAGAGAGGGCTCCGCCCCCTGGACATCTCACCAACTTACCATTTTAGAGCTGTCTGCCCTCTAGCTATGTAGATAAGTAATGCTCTAATACCCTCAGCATGTGAGTTTTCTCCCTCTGTCTCCCCCTCTCTCCCCTCTGTCTCTCCACTGTCTCTCCAGTGTCTCCCACTCAGCTTATGAGTCTCTCCCTCCATCCCCTCTGTCTCCCTCTCAACATGTGAGTCTCTCCCTCCTCTCTGTATCTCCTTCAGCCTTTGATTCGCTGTCTCCTGCCATCCCTCTGTCTCCCACTCCTTCCCCTCTGTCTTCCCCTCAGTTGGTGAATTTCACTCTCCATCCTACTGTCTCCCCCTCACCATGTGGGTCTCTCCCTGTCTCTCCTTCACTCTGTCTCCCCCAATCAATATGTGAGATAGAGGGGTATAGAGGAGGGATTCTGTCACACTCAAAGATCTACTACTTTATTCATGTGGTGACAGTGGAGTCTAATAATTTAATTGGGCTAGGGACTATTAGTTAGGGTTATTAATTTGATGGGTGTAGGGGCTATTCCTTTAATTGTGGAATGATTGTGTTAATATCTGCTGCCTGTGCTGTGCTTCGTCGAGCATAGCTGCTTGCAAAGCAACTACAACCAGTGTCTTTTCCCTTTCACTGCTCGCGTCTAGATTGCTGCTGTCTAGCTAATTTCATACAAATCGAGGTTGGCGCTTCTGTGCTTAAAAACACCTTCCTGTGGAGCACATGTGCTGGTGATCTGCATGAGCTATTGTGCTGTTTGTATCCTAACCTGTTTTGTCTTCTTTTTATGACCCGGATTGTTATTGGATTTTACTGTCTACTTCTGCAATGACTTTGGCCTGTTTAACTGATTTTCGTTATCCTCTGCCTACCCTGACCTTTGCCTCTTTAATGGGTTTGAATTTACCTCAGCCAGAGCCGGATTTAGACCTCATAGGGCCCTAGGCAGGATACTGTTTTTGGGCCCCCTCCCTGAAACAATCCATAGCACTATATTTTTGCAGCCTACCATATACCCCTATAGTTACGTAGAAGTGAAAGCATGTGCCGCCGCATGCCTACCATATACCCCTAAAGTTAAGTAGATATGAAAGCATGTGCCGCCAAAGGAGGTGAGGGCGTGGCTTGCATCTTTGGGGGCGTACCTAACATGTGAAAAGAGCAAGGCCACCCTGCTGCAGAAAAAGGCACCCCTAAATAATTAATAAAGCAGTCCCGTTTTTTTAAGAAGTTGGGTCAAAACAACTTAATAAATATTGAAGTCAGGACAGAAATACTTACTTAAGTTGTTTGCAAAAATAATACGCATAAACCCAAGTATGTGCTCTTGTCACTTTTGTCCCTCTATCATCACACTGTGCCCCTTCATTGTCACTTTTGCCCCTTCACAATATCACATGTGCCCTTTCACCAGCACCTCTGTGCCCATCACCATCACCACCTCTGTGCCAATCACCATCACCACCTCTGTGCCAATCATCATCACCACCTCTTTGCCCATCACCACCTCTGTGCCCTTCACCATCACCATCACCACTTCTGTGCCAATCACCATCACCACCTCTGTGCCTCTTCACCATCACCACTTCTGTGCCCTTCACCATCACCACTTCAGTGCCAATCACCATCACCACCTCTGTGCCAATCACCATCACCACCTCTGTGCCCTTCAGCATCACCACTTCTGTGCCAATCACCATCTCTGTGCCTCTTCACCATCACCACCTCTGTGCCCTTCACCATCACCACCTCTCTGCCCTTCACCATCACCACTTCTGTGCCAATCACCATCACCACTTCTGTGCCAATCACCATCTATGTGCCCTTCACCATCACCACCTCTGTGCCCTTCACCATCACCACCTCTGTGCCCATCACCACCTCTGTGCCAATCACCATCACCAATTCTGTGCCCCTTCACCATCACCACCTCTGTGCCCTTCACCATCACCACCTCTGTGCCAATCACTATCACCAATTCTGTGCCCCTTCACCATCACCACCTCTGTGCCCTTCACCATCACCACTTCTGTGCCAATCACCATCTCTGTGCCCTTTACCATCACCACCTCTGTGCCCATCACCATCACCACTTCTGTGCCCCTTCACCATCACCACCTCTGTCCCTCCGTTGTTTTACTTACCTTTCTATTGCCTTTCTTCTCCGGCGCGCTGCTCCTCCTCGGTCAGTCCAGATTTTTAAAAAAAGTCACGTGATCGCTCGTCGGGTCCCGGCAGCCCCTCCTCCTCTCTCTGTCACTGAGACACTGAGAGGAGAAGAGGCTGCCGGGACCCGATTCGAGTCGCGGGGGGGGGGGGGGTAGGGGTGCCGCGAGTCGGGGGAGGGGCCAATTTGTTTTTAAAAAAATCTCTCCTGTCCCCCCCAGCTGTGCCCCCCGAGAGCCACTAGGCCCTAGGCAGGTGCCTAGGTTGCCTAGCGGTAAATCTGGACCTGACCTCAGCCTGCCCTGATCACAGTTTGTATTTAGACTATCCTGATATCCTTGTGTATGCTTATCCTTCTGTGTTCTGTCTACTACTACTATTAGTATAAGAGCTGGGGACAACGAGTAATGTGGAACACATCAGATTCCTTGGAAAGGAAGCTGGTTTAGGCTAACACCTCATGAAGCAGTTCTAGCAGGCTGGTTCGGGTAAAGGAGTCCTAGAGCAATCACTACTTGCTTTGCTATTCTTTTACAGAATAATAACAACCTCTTTTCCAAAACAGGGATCCAACTGGATGTAGCCAAGCAGCAACTGAGCATAAGACACCAGCAACAGCACCACAACTTGCAGTCAAAGCTGCAAAAGCAAGTAAGAGAGCAGCACAGGGTTGTAGAATGGTGCTTGTAAAGGGCTAGGCACAGCCCCATAATAGGATGGCTACATCACAGTTCTACCAAATGTCCCATCACTCACGTTCACATCTTTTGAAGTACATGCTATTCGCATTTTTAATCCATTCTCCCTACGTGTTGCGGTGATCTATCGTCCCCCTGGAGCACACCAACAATTTATTGAGGATTTCTCTGCATGGCTCCCTCACTTCTTATCTTCAGACATCCCCACCATCATCATGGGTGACTTCAACATCCCCATTGATAACCCACCTTCCAAAGCTGCTTCCAAACTACTCTCTCTAACATCCTCACTTGACCTCTCCCAGTGGATTGAATCATCTACTCATAAGGATGGCCACTGCCTTGATCTTGTTTTCTCTAGACTATGCTCAGTTTCTAATTTTATTAATACACCCTTCCCCCTCTCGGATCATCACCTTATCAGCTACACTCTCACCCCCACTGCTCTAACCTCTCTACTGTCTGACTCAACCAAGCCTCCTCATACTCGTAGAAATCTTAATTCTATTAATCTTCAACAATTTTCCACCTCTCTCCAACACCTTCTCTCCCCTATCTCTACATTCTCATCCCCTGAGATGGCAGTACCTCATTTTCACCTAACCTTAGCAACGGCCCTTGATCAAGTGGCTCCAGCGACACTTCATACTACACGTCGACTTCGATGTCAACCGTGGCACACCAAAGCAACACGAAATCTTCAAAAACTGTCCCGTAAAGCAGAACGTCACTGGCGTAAATCTCGAAGCTCTAATGACTTCTTCATATATACTTCTGTCTACCACTCCTATCGAAATGCTCTGGACACTGCAAAACAAACATACTTTCAATCTCTTATCTATGCTCAGGCTTCTAACCCCAAACGCCTTTTCAATACATTTAATCATCTTCTCAATCCTCCCACCCCGAACCCTCCATCTACTATCAGTGCTCAGGATCTTGCTTCCTACTTCAAGGACAAGATTGACAAGATCAGACTAGAAATGGTATCCTCTTCCTCAACAAGCCATCAGCTCATTTCCTTCCCACTACCCTCTGACACCCTTTCTTCATTTGACCCCACAAATGAAGAGGAAATTTCTACGCTCTTCTTATCTTCCTACTCTACCTCCTGTCCTCTTGATCCTATTCCCTCGCAAATTGGTAGATCCCTGTCTTCTGTGCTCATTTCACCTCTAACTCAAATCTGTAATCTCTCACTCTCTACTGGCATCTTTCCATCACTATACAAGCATGCAGTGATTACTCCTATTCTAAAAAAACAAAACTCCGACCCAAACTCTCTCTCAAATTACCGTCCCATCTCTCAGCTCCCTTGCCCCTCCAAGCTTCTAGAGAGACTTGCCTACACTCGCCTCACACGCTTTCTTTCCGCAAACAACCTGTTGGATCCTCTTCAGTCTGGCTTTCGTTCTCAACACTCCACAGAGACTGCGCTGACCAAGGTTGTTAATGATCTGATCACTGCTAAGACTGAACGCCATTACTCTCTCCTAATTCTCCTTGATCTCTCGGCTGCATTTGACACCGTTGACCACTCTCTTCTCATACAAACACTGCAATCCCTAGGTCTTCAAGACACAGTTCTATCCTGGTTCTCATCTTACCTCTCTAATCGCTCTTTCACTGTTAATTTCTCTGGAGCCACCTCTGCTCCGCTTCCCCTATCAGTTGGAGTACCACAAGGCTCGGTGCTAGGTCCTCTGCTGTTCTCTATCTATACCGCTTCTCTTGGAAATCTAATAAGTTCCTTTGGCTTTCAGTATCATCTCTATGCGGATGATACCCAAATCTATCTATCCTCTCCTGATATCTCGACATCTGTGTTGTCCCGTGTAACTGACTGTCTTTCTGCCATTTCATCTTGGATGGCCTCTCGTCAACTCAAACTTAATCTTTCTAAAACAGAGTTAATAATATTCCCACCCGCCAACAAGAGCATACCTGACATTTCTATCTCTGTTGATAACATGACCATAAATCCCACCCCACAAGCTCGCTGCCTAGGTGTAATCCTTGATTCACGCCTATCCTTTGTTCCCCACATTGACTCTATATCTAAATCATGTTACATACATCTAAAGAACATTTCCAGAATCCGCACATATCTCACACAAGACACTGCTAAAACCTTAATTCATGCACTAATCATCTCCCGCATTGACTATTGCAATTCCCTCCTTACTGGTCTTCCCAAAAACAGACTCAAACCCCTAAAATCTATTTTACATGCTTCGGCAAGACTGATTTTCCTTGCAAATAGCTATTCCTCTGTTGAATCACTCTGTATGTCTCTACACTGGCTGCCTGTCTTCTACCGAATCCAATATAAAATACTTTTACTAACCTACAAGGCCATCAACAAAGCTGCACCAACATACATCTCCTCTCTTGTCTCAAAATATCTCCCAACTCGGCAACTCCATTCTGCAAAAGATCTGCGTCTCTCATCCACCCTCATTACATCCTCCCATTCCCGGTTACAGGACTTTTTTCGGGCTGCACCCACTCTATGGAACTCTCTCCCTCGCACAATAAGACTCTCCTCTGTTCTACAAACTTTCAAGCGTTCTCTGAAAACCTACCTATTCAGACAAGCTTATAATATTCCTCAACCACCATCTTAACCTCACTACCTTTAGCCTGTTACACAATTTCACACAAGACAACTACCCCCGGAATAACATTGTTGTGTGACAGGATCATTTAGCTTATGAGTCACCCTACCTTTGCAGTCTGGCTGGGCCAAGATGCAAAATGTATACTTAACCTCATGTGTCAATCTCCCATTGTCCCATAGATTGTAAGCTTGCGAGCAGGGCCTTCTCACCTCTTTGTCTGTTTTACCCAGTTTGTTTATTAGTTTATTACGTTTGTCCCCAATTGTAAAGCGCTACGGAATATGTTGGCGCTATATAAATAAATGATGATGATGATGATGATGATCTCCTCTGGCAGTGCATAGCCATTATGAGCCAGCTCCTACTCTAGATTAGTTGGGGCACGCTAGTGGTCTCTCTTGTCCAGTGGTCTCGCTAACTACAACTTACTCATCCACTCAGTGCCCCTCTATTTGTATCTATCTCTCCCTTCTAGAATGTAAGCTGTCACAAGCAGGGCTCTCTTTCCTTGTGTTCTATTTCAAACATTACACTTACTGCACAGTCCTCTGTACCTCTGCCCCACTTCCCCATGCCAGTTTCTTGAGCCCATGCTCCTGGGCACAAACCTATATCACCTGGTTATTACTTATCGCTTATGCTTACTGTCTAGTTATTAACTTGATCTGCAGTACTATTCTCTCTGTTTCTACATAGCTGGTTTATGTATTTTTCATAGCTGTCTATGTATTACTGTAAATGTCTACACTGTTCACCTCCTACGTATAGGTGTGTGGACCATTTGTGATGCCTTTTAAATAAAAGATAATAAGAATGATAACACAGGTCTGCAACCAAAGAGCTGTTTTCATAATTGTATCTGATTCTTATGTTTTTTGGTGCGCTGAATTCGAAAATGACCACCGTTTTTTCCTGGGACTTCAGGTTTTTTCACAATCGAAATGTGCCTTGGTCAAACAGGTAGCTGGAAATCGCTAAATTTCAAATTCATCATACTTGGGGAAAAAAAACTGAACATGGAAAAACAAATTTATTTTCACTGCCAGTGCTCCCAAAAACATGAAAATACATGTTTATTGGTCCTGATGATGATCACTGCATTGTTGAGTGTGCTTGCTAGGGCCTGCCTGGATATGTTCTTTCATGCATTAACTTGTTCTCTGATTCCTCCACAATCTTGTATTTCATTTCAGTCGTCATCGTGCTATTGTCTGTGTGGTTCAAAATTAGTGCAATGCCTCCAAGAAAGTGTGTAAATTCGCCTGACAGTTTGTTTCATATGTGGAGAGTTCATGGTGAAAAAGAAGCAGTTGAATATTACGTATTTTGTTAAGAAAGTTTATTTCGTTTATTTTAAATTAAAACTTGGTGACCAAGATAAAGTTTGGGCTCCTCATAAAGTAAGCGGTGCGTCGAAGATCTTCGTAATTGGTCAAAAGGCAAGATAAAAGCTTTTCGATTTGGAATTCCTATGATGTGGTGCGAGCAAAAGATTCATAGTGATGATTGTTATTTCTGTTCCTGTGATGTGAAGGGGTACAATTCAAAGTGAAAGTGCACCATCACGTATCCCAATCTTCCTTCTGCTATTCGTCCCATTCCCCATGGTCCAGACGTCCCTTTGCCCGACCCTCCTACAAACCTGGATGAAGTCAATTGGCCTGAAGAGAATGGAACTGTACCTCAGCCTGAAGATGGATCAAGTTCTTCAGATGTTGAAGTTGACAAACCAAAACTTTTCTCGCAAGAGCAACTCAATGATTTGGTGAGAGACCTAGATCTACTTAAGCAATCTGCTGAATTACTTGGTGCTAGACTTAAAAGCAAAAATTTGTTGATGGAAGGTACATCTTTTGCATGGTATAGACATCGGGAAAAAGACTTTCTGTCTTACTTTTTTCATGAGGGCAATTTGGTGTTTTGCTCTGATTTAGAGGGCTTGAGTGTGGTGTTAATTTTGTCGTCACATGTGCAAATAAGTTAATATTTTTCATGTAAATAAAATATTTGCGTTAAGAGATTTTTTAAACGGTGACCACCCTTTTGTTCGAAAACCTGACGTCCCAGGACAAAACGGCTGTCATTTTTGGATTCAGCGCACCAAAAAATGTAAGAATCAGTCAACTAAACCAAAACAGCTGTCCAAAAATTTTTTTTTGCAGACCTGTGTAATTTAAAATGGATAAGTATGTCCTAGCAACCTGTCCTTCTGATAGGTAATATTTTTAACTTTGCTTACAGTATATTTACTATATCCATTGTATGAGTTATACCAATATTCAACCTATCAATTCACTAAGAATTAGTGTAAGCACTGATGCTCAATTTCTTGTTTTAGAGAATAGAAGTGCAGCATAGTAGATTTAAATGCATTGACTCTAATTTGTGGCTCACTGCAAAATTTCAACATAGTAGAAAAAAGAATTTTGTATATGCTCATGTAGGGCTGTGCATATGTCATAGGCCTAGGTTCTGTGTTGAGACTCATTGGGTGAGTCCGATTATCTTATCTGATTAGCATATGGAGACCAACAGTAATCCAGAAACAAACTGCAATACCCTTGGTTGTTTTATGGGTGGTGCACTATCTTGGCACTTTGGTTGGGCAAATGATATCTGTGACCTGGCATCTGTGTCTTCTGTCAATGTGAAAATAATGACTGCTGTAAAGGGGATCTATTTTGGTGTTCTATGGGTCCCATTAGTATGGTAAATGTATTGATGACCATTTAATAACGTTATTTATGACAATTACCGCCAACCAACTCCTCACAAAAGTAGTTCTGATTTAACCCAAAAAATATAGTTCTTATTTTCCCTTAAATCCACAGGACCAATTTATATAATACATGCTTATATCTTCAATAAAACTGCACACAAGATGTAGATTCATTTAAAATGTTTTGTATTCTTAATTAACATTCTAATTGTAAAACTCATATTTTATATGTTATATACTATAGGCACTGTGCTTATGATTCAAGTGGGGAATGCTTTGTACACAAAAGAAGATTATTTGTCTTGCAAGGGAGACTATTACCAGCTTTTGACTCAGCGATGACCTAATTAATTAGGCTGAGGATATATAATGAGAACGTGCATTATAGCAATTAAACCACATCTGATGAAATTGCCTCCAGGTGATGAAATGCGTCAGGTAGAGAGAGAGCACACTGTGCCTCTTGACTTTGCAACATATGCGAGTGTATCGCTGCTTTCACACCCATTTGGATTCCCAGGATACCACTATTGAAATTGAATACCATCTGCCGTTTTTTTATAGTCCACGGGTGCTTCCTACAGCACAGCTCTGACTTATTATTATTATTATTATTATTATTATTATTATTATAATCCTTTATTTGTTAGGCGCCACAAGATTTCCGCAGCGCCGTACACCATACAGACAGTACACTATACAGGGTGAAACAGTACAAAACAATAAACAGAGATACCAGTACTTCAGGAACTCCAGGCAGGTTAAAGCAATAAACACGGAGCAGAAGAACAGGTGAGGAGACAGGAGGAAAGAGGGCCCTGCTCAAGTGAGCTTACATCCTAAGGGAGGGAAAACAGAACAGGATTATAGCGCTCCCGCAGGGGCCACAGGCTCTCCAATCTCTGTTCATCATTGGACTTAAAGGAATACAATTTCTTTAAGGATTTTTACACTCCTACAGACCACCATACGGGACTGATATCTCTGACCAAGGTCTGTAAACTATTATTACTCACTACAGGGAGTGGCTTTCATGTGGTTTCAGCCGAGGAGTTCGTGGACTAACGGTAATATACATTTTCATTCACTTCTTACCTGCATTTTGAGAAAGTTCCATTATCTCATGGAGTGGACACTGTAATACATGTAGAGATTGCAACCATTTAATATATCTGGTGTGGCCACACCGCAATTTCCACTCCTCACGATATTGGTATTTGAGTCAGCGGAACATCGTTTTGTAGTCACCAATGACATTGTGACGTATGAATATTCAATTATCCAATATTTATGTTTGGGCTTTTTTTGTGATATCAGCGATCATTTGTCTGCTATACTGCAGTTATTTATCATTCACACTGGCCAGTGTTTGTTCTTTTTATTGTTATATGTATCAATAAATTGTTTTGATTTATCTCACGGATCATACTAGCAGATTTTGTGTGTGCCAGCGGTCAGCGCTGTTGTTGTGTGTTGTAGACTCTAATATAAATTGCCTTCCAATCCACATCACATGCACAAACCTCAATTCCATTCAATTAACAGTTTCCAGCAGTTAAGCCGTGTGTCTTAGCAGGGTGAAAGCAGGAAAGAAAACGACTACAGTGCCTTTGGTTACATGATACCATGCCAATATTCTGGTTGGAGTTAACCTTCCACAGAAAACAGCTCACAGCATTTGATATGCAAATCCTGAGCTGCTACTCAGGTTTACACAAATTTTACAGCCATGAGGTTGGGGAGGTGAGTGATGTGCAGAGTCACTTCTCTAATTTATGCATGGCAGAATCTGATATATTAAATTACACATGGAATATCCTTTTCAATTGCCTTTCTAATCGCTATAGAATTATAATTAATTACTCTTTGTACATTACAAAGAAACCATTGTTGTAGTGCTCATAGAGGAATTACAGTTATAAGCATTAATATGGTATATTAAATTATTCCATTGATAAATTGAGCTACTAAAGTGTAAAATGTGAAGTCAGAGGGTCTGTTCTGTGTTTATTCGGTGGCTCTGCACATCCCAGTGTTAGAAGATAGCAGTGTCACCTGTGTCAGCTTCAAAAACCTCATGGGGTGAGCTATATCCTGGCCTAGGATGGAGTTTTGACACCTGAACAGACTTTTAGGAATCTCACAGCATGTTGTCTGACACAAGGAGACCATGTGATTACTGGCTATATTTTATATAAACAAAAATAGTTCAGTTTTCAAATATTCTAATATTAAAATCAATAAAAGTAGTGATCAACCACATATTCCTCAATAGCTTGATGAAGGGCAGCTCATATGTTAAATTGAGAATTCTGCCACACAGAGAAGTTGAGGAAATGAGTATATGCTCAACTAATACCATGTACATAGGCCTGTTTAATAGCAATAGATGGGTTAATTCATAGGGGATCTATTAATAATAAAATTGGGCTTGTGTGACACTTCACAGAAAAGTTAGGTCACATTGTAGAATTGGATATTAAATCAGGCAATATGCAAATCATGGTTGTGAACAGTGTAACAGAGCACAGCCACTAGAGGTGGGGAAAGGTGTGAAGGTGTCTTTAAAAAGATGAGACCAGTTACAAGAAAGGGTCAGTCTTTGGGAAATCAATCTTCAATGATAAACTATCCATCTTCAAGTCAATTTCCCTGGGCTCAGAATATACAATTTATCTGTAAATTATACTCTGAATTTAATCCCTTTATTTTAAACAGTTTTGCTTGTGTATATTCTGTCAATTGTTTATTAATTGTTTTTTTACTAACATGTAAGCATTGTACTTTTTGCATATTAAATCTAAAAAATTAATAGTGATGTCCTTACTGCTCTAAATGAATTCACCGTCTGTGTAGAAGAGATAGATTACTTGATCATGCTAACCCTTTCATTGCTGAGGTGTGAATTGTGAGAACATTTGTGTCATAGAGCTTTGAAGGATTGTGCTAATCTTTTGATTGCTGGTGTGTGCCTTGTTAAACTTGGGTAATAAGGAGCGTTCAACGTATGCCAGCGTGAGACAGTATAATGGGGTCCTATTGCCCTTATTCAATAGGTTGTGGCAAACCTGAAGTGTGTGGGCTGAGTGCACTGTTGTGGGTGCGATTCAGCAGGTCTATAACCTGTGTGATAGGTAAAAAAGAGACTGAGTGCTGGAATTGTGTGTAACCTCATACAGTAAACACTTTCCAAGTCACAAGTGCGGTTTGTTACAGGTAAAAATAGTCAGGAGAGGTTTCCTGACAAAATAGATGTGATTTATTGTTTGACGGTGTGAATATAGGATAAGATATTAAATCACGGCATAGCCAGAGGGGGATATTCTTGACAATTGTTGGCAGCTTGTGAGATTTATCTAATTTTTAGAGCATTAAGTGCTGGGTTTAGGTAATTATTCCCTGCGCTTAAGAACTGGTAGTATCCTCGCGAGGAATACAGCTGTAGTCAGAGGGGGCTGTTTGTGACAATTGCCTATTCCTGAAGGAAGCCTTCATCTGAGCTTATGGATGAATCTAAAGACAGAGTCTATTTATTCTCTAAATTGAGCCAAACTGAGCTTCTCCTGGTGACCTATCCTCTGAATTTATTTTCATTTTAAAATCCTGGTCTCAAGGGCACCTGTTGGATGTGATCTAAAAGTTTTTCCTCACTGCTACACTGTCAGAGATGCACGCTATTATCCTTATGCATATGATTAGGATATCAGAATATTTTAAAATCATAGCCTCCTAGCTGAATAATACTGTACAATAAATAAACAAGTTTAGCAAAGTGATATACTGGTATTGTGTTGATATGGTCAATTGTTATTGCCTTTGCATCAACTGCATACTTAGCAGTGTCCAGGGCCCTAACAAGGATTGATATAGCTGGTTCTCAGGACTGTGATCAAGAAGCAATATGTACCAGCACATGGGAGTGTTAGGGTTACACTTATAGAAATATATGAACTTTTATATAGCATATAAATGTAACAGTACAGAGCATTAACATTTTCCAGCAATATGCATGTAAGTCACAGGGTAATTACAGTTCCAGTAGACCATACAGTTTTCTTATGCTGCAAATAGTGAGTTACAGTAATTTGAGGTCTTGTCAGACTATTATTAAATCCCTTTCTACAAATGGCTTAATAGATTCTTTGTGAATAATGTGTCTGATAGCTTAGTAAACAAACCATATCTAGGAAGTGCTGTAATTGCATCATTGCCTTTCTATGTCAGCAGGTCAGAGAGCAAACTCTGTCTCCCATTTATTAACAATTGGTAACATAATCCATGATGTAATCTTTAATAGGATATTCTTCTAATGTTTGAGCATTCCAGATGTTCAGCACATGCTGACTAATGGGCCACCCAAGTTATTACTATGAAAAACTATTGCACAATAATATTATTCTTCTGTTAACTTTAGGGATGAGCGCGCTCGGATTTCTGAAATCCGAGCCCACCCGAACGTTGCGGATCCGAGTCGGATCCGAGACAGATCCGGGTATTGGCGCCAAATTCAAAAGTGAAACTGAGGCTCTGACTCATAATCCCGTTGTCGGATCTCGCGATACTCGGATCCTATAAATTCCCCGCTAGTCGCCGCCATCTTCACTCGGGCATTGATCAGGGTAGAGGGAGGGTGTGTTAGGTGGTCCTCTGTGCTGTTTAGTTCTGTGCTGTTTAGTGCTGTGCTGTTTAGTGCTGTGCTGTTTAGTGCTGTGCTGTGCTGTGCTGTGCTGTGCTGTGTTCTGCAGTATCAGTCCAGTGGTGCTGTGTGCTGTGCTCTGTCCTTCTGAGGTCAGTGGTGCTGCTGGGTCCTGTGCTGTGTCCTGTTCAGTCCAGTGGTGCTGTGTCCTGTGCTCTGTGCTTCTAAGGGCATAGTTATTTCCCCAATATTCCCCTGTGTTTAAAAAAATAAAAAAAAGTTTTTTTTATAAAATACCAAAAACTACTTTAATATTTTTTAATTACCACAAAATTTTCACAACCAATCCTGCAGTATAAGCCCATTGGTACTGCAATATTACCAAGTTCACACATTCAGCAGTAAAAGTCCAGTGGTACTGCAATATTACAAAGTTTACACATTCTGCAGTATCAGTCCAGTGGTGCTGTGTCCTGTGCTCTGTCCTGCTGAGTTCCGTAGTGCTGCTGGGTCCTGTGCCGTGTCCTGTTCAGTCCAGTGGTGCTGTGTCCTGTGCTCTGTGCTTCTAAGGGCATAGTTATTTCCCCATTATTCCCAAGTTTGTAAAAAATAAAAAAAAAGTAAAAAAAAATAAAAAATTAAAAAAAAATAAAAATATATAATAATTATAACCAAATTTGCAAAACCAATCCAGCATTATAAGTCCATTGGTACTGCAATATTACCAAGTTCACACATTCAGCAGTAAAAGTCCAGTGGTACTGCAATATTACAAAGTTTACACATTCTGCAGTATCAGTCCAGTGGTGCTGTGTCCTGTGCTCTGTCCTGCTGAGTTCCGTAGTGCTGCTGGGTCCTGTGCCGTGTCCTGTTCAGTCCAGTGGTGCTGTGTCCTGTGCTCTGTGCTTCTAAGGGCATAGTTATTTCCCCATTATTCCCAAGTTTGTAAAAAATAAAAAAAAAGTAAAAAAAAATAAAAAATTTAAAAAAAAAAAAAATATATAATAATTATAACCAAATTTGCAAAACCAATCCAGCATTATAAGTCCATTGGTACTGCAATATTACCAAGTTCACACATTCAGCAGTAAAAGTCCAGTGGTACTGCAATATTACAAAGTTTACACATTCTGCAGTATCAGTCCAGTGGTGCTGTGTCCTGTGCTCTGTCCTGCTGAGTTCCGTAGTGCTGCTGGGTCCTGTGCCGTGTCCTGTTCAGTCCAGTGGTGCTGTGTCCTGTGCTCTGTGCTTCTAAGGGCATAGTTATTTCCCCATTATTCCCAAGTTTGTAAAAAATAAAAAAAAAGTAAAAAAAAATAAAAAATTAAAAAAAAAAAAAATATATATAATAATTATAACCAAATTTGCAAAACCAATCCAGCATTATAAGTCCATTGGTACTGCAATATTACCAAGTTCACACATTCTGCAGTATCTTGTGCTACATATAATGGAGACCAAAAATTTGGAGGATAAAGTAGGGAAAGATCAAGACCCACTTCCTCCTAATGCTGAAGCTGCTGCCACTAGTCATGACATAGATGATGAAATGCCATCAACGTCGTCTTCCAAGCCCGATGCCCAATCTCGTAGTACCGGGCATGTAAAATCCAAAAAGCCCAAGTTAAGAAAAAGTAGCAAAAAGAGAAACTTAAAATCATCTGAGGAGAAACGTAAAGTTGCCAATATGCCATTTACGACACGGAGTGGCAAGGAACGGCTTAGGCCCTGGCCCGTGTTCATGACTAGTGGTTCAGCTTCACCCACGGATCTTAGCCCTCCTCCTCCTCCCCCCCCCTACAAAAAATTGAAGAGAGTTATGCTGTCAGCAACAAAACAGCAAACAACTCTGCCTTCTAAAGAGAAATTATCACAAATCCCCAAGGCGAGTCCAAGGGTGTTGGTGGTTGTCAAGCCTGACCTTCCCATCACTGTACGGGAAGAGGTGGCTCGGGAGGAGGCTATTGATGATGTAGCTGGCGCTGTGGAGGAACTTGATGATGAGGATGGTGATGTGGTTATTGTAAATGAGGCACCAGGGGGGGAAACAGCTGATGTCCATGGGATGAAAAAGCCCATCGTCATGCCTGGTCAGAAGACCAAAAAATGCACCTCTTCGGTCTGGAGTTATTTTTATCCAAATCCAGACAACCAATGTATGGCAATATGTAGCTTATGTAAAGCTCAAATAAGCAGGGGTAAGGATCTTGCCCACCTAGGAACATCCTCCCTTATACGTCACCTGAATAACCTTCATAGTTCAGTGGTTAGTTCAGGAACTGGGGCTAGGACCCTCATCGGTACAGGGACACCTAAATCCCGTGGTCCAGTTGGATACACACCAGCAACACCCTCCTCGTCAACTTCCTCCACAATCTCCATCAGATTCAGTCCTGCAGCCCAAGTCACCAGCCAGACTGAGTCCTCCTCAATACGGGATTCATCCGAGGAATCCTGCAGCGGTACGCCTACTACTGCCACTGCTGCTGTTGCTGCTGTTAGTCGGTCATCTTCCCAGAGGGGAAGTCGTAAGACCGCTAAGTCTTTCACCAAACAATTGACCGTCCAACAGTCGTTTGCCATGACCACCAAATACGATAGTAGTCACCCTATTGCAAAGCGTATAACTGCGGCTGTAACTGCAATGTTGGTGTTAGACGTGCGCCCGGTGTCCGCCATCAGTGGAGTGGGATTTAGAGGGTTGATGGAGGTATTGTGTCCCCGGTACCAAATCCCCTCGAGATTCCACTTCACTAGGCAGGCGATACCAAAAATGTACAGAGAAGTACGATCAAGTGTCCTCAGTGCTCTTAAAAATGCGGTTGTACCCACTGTCCACTTAACCACGGACATGTGGACAAGTGGTTCTGGGCAAACGAAGGACTATATGACTGTGACAGCCCACTGGGTAGATGCATCCCCTTCCGCAGCAACAGCAACAGCTGCATCAGTAGCAGCATCTACAAAATGGCTGCTCATGCAAAGGCAGGCAACATTGTGCATTACAGGCTTTAATAAGAGGCACAACGCTGCCAACATATTAGAGAAAATGAGGGAAATTATCTCCCAGTGGCTTACCCCACTTAGACTCTCATGGGGATTTGTGGTGTCAGACAATGCCAGTAACATTGTGCGGGCATTAAATATGGGCAATTTCCAGCACGTCCCATGTTTTGCCCACACCATTAATTTGGTGGTGCAGCATTACCTCAAGAGTGACAGGGGTGTGCAGGAGATGCTTGCGGTGGCCCGCAAAATTGCTGGACACTTTCGGCATTCAGCCAGTGCCTACCGCAGACTAGAGGCACATCAAAAAAGCTTGAACCTGCCCTGCCATCACCTCAAACAAGAGGTTGTGACACGCTGGAACTCCACCCTCTATATGCTGCAGAGGATGGAGGAGCAGCAAAAGGCCATTCAGGCCTACACAGCCACCTACGACATAGGCAAAGGAGTGGGGATGCGCCTGAGTCAAGCGCAGTGGAGACTGATTTCCGTGTTGTGCAAGGTTCTGCAGCCATTTGAACTTGCCACACGAGAAGTCAGTTCCGACACTGCCAGCTTGAGTCAGGTCATTCCCCTGATCAGGCTGTTGCAGAAGCAGCTGGAGAAAGTGAGGGAGGAGCTGGTAAGCCATTGCGATTACAGCAAGCATGTAGCTCTTGTGGATGTAGCCCTTCGTACGCTTTGCCAGGATCCGAGGGTGGTCACTCTTTTAAAGTCAGAGGAATACATTCTGGCCACCGTGCTCGATCCTCGGTTTAAAGCGTATGTTGTGTCTCTGTTTCCGGCGGACACAAATCTACAGCGGTGCAAAGACCTGCTGGTCAGGAGATTGTCCTCTGAAGAGGACCGTGACATGCCAACAGCTCCACCCTCATTTTCTTCCACATCTATGGCTGCGAGGAAAAAGCTCAGTTTTCCCAAAAGAGGCACTGGCGGGGATGCTGATAACATCTGGTCCGGACTGAAGGACCTGCCAACCATTGCAGACATGTCTACTCTCGCTGCATTGGATGCTGTCACAATAGAAAAAATTGTGGATGATTACTTTGCTGACACCATCCAAGTAGACATGTCAGACAGTCCATATTGTTACTGGCAGGAAAAAAAGGCAGTTTGGAAGCCCCTGTACAAACTGGCTCTATTTTACCTGAGTTGTCCCCCCTCCAGTGTGTACTCGGAAAGAGTTTTTAGTGCAGCGGGGAACCTGGTCAGTGAGCGGCGAAGGAGGTTGCTTCCTCACAACGTTGAAAAAATGATGTTTATAAAAATGAATAATCAATTCCTCAATGAAGTACAGCACTGCCCTCCAGATACTACAGAGGGACCTGTGGTTGTGGAGTCCAGCGGGGACGAATTGATAATGTGTGATGAGGAGGAAGTACACACTGTAGGGGGAGAGGAATCAGAGGTTGAGGATGAGGACGACATCTTGCCTCAGTAGAGCCTGTTTAGTCTGTACAGGGAGAGATGAATAGCTTTTTTGGTGTGGGGGCCCAAACAAACCAATCATTTCAGTCAAAGTTGTTTTGGTAGGCCCTGTCGCTGAAATGATTGGTTTGTTAAAGTGTGCATGTCCTATTTCAACAGCAGACCTCTCAACTGCAGCTCATCCCTCCTCTGCGGGGATAATGTCTCCTGTGCTCTGACACGTCACTCTGTGTACTCTCAGCCTCAGGATCTGACACTACAGCTACCATGCCTCTTGTAGCAGCCCTCACTCCAGGGCCTCTTCCATGTGCAGTGTCCCCCTCTCTCTTGGGTTCACTATAGTGGCATGGAGTTCTCCCCCTCATCCAGGGCACACATTCCTTGCCCTGGCTCAGTCACCACGCTCAGACTTCCAGGCAATGCTGGGGGAGCCTGGGAGCTTCCACCCCAGGTCCCCAGCTACAACTCTCCTCTCCTGTGTCTTCTCTCTCTTTCTGACACTTTAAAGATCGTGCCTTTAAATGAAAAAGTCAGTCTTGATTGCACGACTATGTGCAAGTGCAACAGGGACATTTTTTTGGGTTTACAAAGTCAAACAGTAACACTACGACCCTGTCTGTCTGGGGTCTGTCAATGACGAATTGTCTGGAGCATGTTTTGAGGAGGTATTGTGGCCCCGGTATCAAATTGGGTACCGGGGCCACCCCACTATGCAGTCCAGATACTTGTTTGGTGGAATTCCGACACGTGGAGGGTTTTTTAATTATATGGTGGCCTCGGTACCAAATTGTGTACCGGGGCCACCACACTACGCAGTGAAGATACTTGTTTGGTGGAATTCAGACCAGTTGAGGGTTTTATTATTATATTGTGTGGACCACTCTATCTATACCACACTACAACTCTATACCACTCTATTTCCTACTTTAATTCTATTTAATTCTATTTCCTACTTTAATTCTATTACTAATTAATTACCATAAAGAGGAACCAAAAAAACCAATTTTACCAAAAGTATAATATGACTTAGACTTACAAACACTACACTTGAAAGATCGTGCCTTTAAATGAAAAAGTCAGTCTTGATTGCACGACTATGTGCAAGTGCAACAGGGACATTTTTTTGGGTTTACAAAGTCAAACAATAACACTACGACCCTGTCTGTCTGGGGTCTGTCAATGACGAATTGTCTGGAGCATGTTTTGAGGAGGTATTGTGGCCCCGGTATCAAATTGGGTACCGGGGCCACCCCACTATGCAGTCCAGATACTTGTTTGGTGGAATTCCGACACGTGGAGGGTTTTTTAATTATATGGTGGCCTCGGTACCAAATTGTGTACCGGGGCCACCACACTACGCAGTCAAGATACTTGTTTGGTGGAATTCAGACCAGTTGAGGGTTTTATTATTATATTGTGTGGACCACTCTATCTATACCACACTACAACTCTATACCACTCTATTTCCTACTTTAATTCTATTTAATTCTATTTCCTACTTTAATTCTATTACTAATTAATTACCATAAAGAGGAACCAAAAAAACCAATTTTACCAAAAGTATAATATGACTTAGACTTACAAACACTACACTTGAAAGATCGTGCCTTTAAATGAAAAAGTCAGTCTTGATTGCACGACTATGTGCAAGTGCAACAGGGACATTTTTTTGGGTTTACAAAGTCAAACAATAACACTACGACCCTGTCTGTCTGGGGTCTGTCAATGACGAATTGTCTGGAGCATGTTTTGAGGAGGTATTGTGGCCCCGGTATCAAATTGGGTACCGGGGCCACCCCACTATGCAGTCCAGATACTTGTTTGGTGGAATTCCGACACGTGGAGGGTGTATTTATTTTATTGTGGCCCCGGTATCAAGTTGGGTACCGGGGCCACCCCACTACGCAGTCCAGATACTTGTTTGGTGGAATTCTGACACGTGGAGGGTGTATTTATTTTATTGTGGCCCCGGTATCAAGTTGGGTACCGGGGCCACCCCACTACGCAGTCCAGATACTTGTTTGGTGGAATTCTGACACGTGGAGGGTGTATTTATTTTATTGTGGCCCCGGTATCAAGTTGGGTACCGGGGCCACCCCACTACGCAGTCCAGATACTTGTTTGGTGGAATTCTGACACGTGGAGGGTTTATTTATTTTATTGTGGCCCCGGTACCAAATTGTGTACCGGGGCCACCACACTACGCAGTCAAGATAGATAGATGCGTATCATAGATAAAGTACATTCAGTGGTGTGGGGCAAATTGAAAAATATTCAAAATGCACTGACATTATCAAAAACAAGAGGTTGTCACACGCTAAAACTCCAACATGTATATGATGGAGAGGATGGAGGAGCAGCCGTATGTGTAGTGTAATGCAGACCTGTTGAAGGTTTTTTATATATTTTATTGTGGTGCCCAGTGCCCACTCCTCTACGCAGTCCAGGTACATTTATTGGTGCGAATCAAACAAGTTGATGGTTTTCTTATTATATATATTGTGGTGACCCACTCCTCTACGCAGTCCAGGTACATTTATTGGTGCGATTCATAAAAGTTCAGGGTTTTTAATATATTGTGGTGACCCACTCCTCTACGCAGTCCAGGTACATTTATTGGTGCGATTCATAAAAGTTCAGGGTTTTTAAGATATTGTGGTGACCCACTCCTCTACGCAGTCCAGGTACATTTATTGGTGCGAATCAAACAAGTTGATGGTTTTCTTATTATATATATTGTGGTGACCCACTCCTCTACGCAGTCCAGGTACATTTATTGGTGCGATTCATAAAAGTTCAGGGTTTTTAATATATTGTGGTGACCCACTCCTCTACGCAGTCCAGGTACATTTATTGGTGCGAATCAAACCAGTTGATGGTTTTCTTATTATATATATTGTGGTGACCCACTCCTCTACGCAGTCCAGGTACATTTATTGGTGCGATTCATAAAAGTTCAGGGTTTTTAATATATTGTGGTGACCCACTCCTCTACGCAGTCCAGGTACATTTATTGGTGCGATTCATAAAAGTTCAGGGTTTTTAATATATTGTGGTGACCCACTACTCTACGCAGTCCAGGTACATTTATTGGTGCGATTCATAAAAGTTCAGGGTTTTTAATATATTCTGGTGACCCACTCCTCTACGCAGTCCAGGTACATTTATTGGTGCGAATCAAACAAGTTGATGGTTTTCTTATTATATATATTGTGGTGACCCACTCCTCTACGCAGTCCAGGTACATTTATTGGTGCGATTCATAAAAGTTCAGGGTTTTTAATATATTGTGGTGACCCACTCCTCTACGCAGTCCAGGTACATTTATTGGTGCGAATCAAACCAGTTGATGGTTTTCTTATTATATATATTGTGGTGACCCACTCCTCTACGCAGTCCAGGTACATTTATTGGTGCGATTCATAAAAGTTCAGGGTTTTTAATATATTGTGGTGACCCACTCCTCTACGCAGTCCAGGTACAATTATTGGTGCGAATCATAAAAGTTCAGGGTTTTTAATATATATTGTGGTGACCCACTCCTCTACGCAGTCCAGAAAGATACCTTGTTGCAACGTTTTGGACTAATAACTATATTGTGAGGTGTTCAGAATACACTGTAAATTAGTGGAAATGCTTGTTATTGAATGTTATTGAGGTTAATAATAGCCTAGGAGTGAAAATAAGCCCAAAAACTTGATTTTTAAACTTTTTATGTTTTTTTCAAAAAAAATCCGAATCCAATACCTTAAATCCGAACCGAGACCTTTCGTCAAGTGTTTTGCGAGACAAATCCGAACCTCAAAAATAACGAAAATCCGGATCCAAAACACAAAACACGAGACCTCAAAAGTCGCCGGTGCACATCCCTAGTTAACTTTTGGGGTATTTTCTGTTGCTATTCAAATGGATTCAGCTCTTAGACACTTTAGAATGTTGGTACATTTCTGCTGTACTCTATGTGCGTATGTACTTTTGACACGTTCATATAATTCATATGATTTGCTAGTCCTTCTGCCATATTATCTGCTAGAAAAGAGTAACAAATTCTGGTTATAGATGCTTTTTCATTTTTCTGTATAAAGATATAGAGAAGTATTTTGCTGAAATTATCAGTAACTTACTACTGGTTAGTGCAGAGTAAATATCTACATTTCATATCTTATATTATTGCACTGCATCCTTTCCTGCTGTTATGTGCATTACAACAGTGTCATTTGCTAGATGCTGCTGCTCATTCCTTGTGCTCCTATGGGCTAGGTATGAATTCACTCAAAGTACTTAGCACCTGTTTTCCACTGGCCCGTCCCCTCAATTCAATTAGCTGCGATGTTCCTGACAACATTGCGGCCGCACTTTATTACTGTTCATATGGTAAAAAGTAATGCTTTCTTTTGCTCGCACCTCTATAGGGCGCGAGGAAAAGTCAGCGGTACTTTCACTAAAAAACTAAATTACCTTGTAGTGTCTCACGGCCGTTCCGGGACACTGCGCTGTGTCCCAGAACTTTAGAATTGAATTTGCCCCATTAATCAACTTTGACATGCGACAGATCCTTAGCTGTTTAATTGATTGACAGGTTTATATAAAAAAAGAAGATATATAGAATGTGTTTCATATATATTTATGTTTATTATTTAACCCTTCCAGCACCACAGATTTAAGTTGATTTGCTGACTTCATTTGATTTGCTTTGGAAAATCTAGGGATTTCTTTTGGTATCATAATTAAGATTTTTTTTCCCCATTTTTAGGCATATATTGGAAAGAATAGGCAGATATAAAAATATATAGCTTTATCAACTTTAACACAAATCACTCAACCTGCTACATATACCCCAATATTTATTTAGTCTTTCCTTTGTGCTAATCACCACTCCTTACCAGCTTTTCCATGGCTGCTAGTGCTTGGGAAAGACTTGCCTTTAAAAGCTGTGTGCAGGTAAGCCTTAAGCCCAGATAAAATAGCATAGCATTTGATCATGTTAGGACTGACCAGAATGGGAAGACTTTGGCGTGAGTTGGTCAGCTTAACATATATTGCAATATGTGGAACCAACATTCCCTGTTTTTAATATAGAACAGTACTTGGTACAGCATTAATTATGTGTTTGGAGAGTGCAGAGTATCCCTGTTTTCTTGTCTATACAATGTGGCAAACCCCTCTTGCACCCCAGTCTGTACATGGTGAGTGCAGAGGATCTATGTCTGTTTTTATTTATACAATGTAAGTCCCATGACTCTTGCACCCCATTCTTTACATTAATTAATTCCAACTTGTGTCAGGTGAGTACCAGATCTCCCATGGCTGCTAGTGCTAGGGAAAGACTTGCCTTAAAAGTTGTGTGCAGGTAAGCCTTATGCCCAGATAAAATAGCATAGCATTTGATCATGTTAGGACTGACCAGAATGGGAAGACTTTGGCGTGAGTTGGTCAGCTTAATATATATTGCAATATGTGGAACTAATATTCCCTGTTTTTAATATAGAACAGTACTTGGTATAGCATTAATTATGTGTTTGTAGAGTGCAGAGTATCCCTGTTTTCTTGCTTATATATATATATATATATATATATATATATATATATATATATATATATGCTTTTGCAGACAACACCATCTCAGCTTCCATATCCATGCGCTTACCCATAAAACTGACTGCAAATATAGGGGCATGATATCATAAAAGAGCATTTACAGGTTTGCACTTCTGTGCACTGACTGAATACTTTTGCTGTCATGAAAAAAAGTTGGCTTGCATAATAATTTACGTATTGATTAGAGTTCCAAACATATGAGAGATGATAACATCACAGCAAATATTAGAGATGCTCAGGCTCGGTTTTCAGAAAACCGAACCCCCCCAAACATCGCCAATTCGAGTACCGATCTGTCATCAGATCTTGCGGGTTTTGTATTCCATAAGTGCCTCCCTCCACTGGAGATCCAGCGCCATTGCTCATATAGAAACAGGGGTAGCAGTGTTCTTGTCACTCCCTATTCTCCAATGACATTGCTCAGCACCATTGTTCACACAGAAACAGGGGTAGTAGTGTTCTTGTCACTCTCCATTCTCCAGTGGCATTGCTCAGTGCCAATGCTCACACAGAACCAGGGGTATCATCATCATCAACATCATCATCAACATTTATTTATATAGCTGCAGCAGATTCTGTAACATTTACAATTGGGAACAAACAGTAATAAAACAATACTGTGTAATACAAGACCAAAACACAGGGGTCAGTAAACATCCCTAGCAAATTATATGAACTATTGAAGTTTAAATCAAATTTATCACATGAAATGTACTACAGCTCCTCCAACAGATGTTATGCCTGTTACTGCCAGCACTCAAATAATCACCTTTCTGTGCTGCTGATGAAACCATATGCCATATAGGGTGTTATTTACTAACAAAGGGCAACTAAATAAATGTGCATTAACTCAGTGTAGGCAATCAGACATTTGTTTTCATTAAGATTCATTTACAAACCGCAAGAAGAGCAGCTTCACACTGCTTCTGTGTCTGCACAGTGCACCTACATGTCCGCTCATACCCCTGTGTCTAGGAGACTAAGGGGTAAATGTATTAAGCTCTGGGTTCTTCAACACCCGCGAGTTCGGCGTCTTCAGCGCTTAAATTTAAAGCGGCGCTGCCTTGTAAAGGGAAACTTTCCTTTACAAGGCAGCGCCGCTTTAAATTTAAGCGCTGAAGACGCCGAACTCGCGGGTGTTGAAGAACCCGGAGCTTAATACATTTACCCCTAAGAGTCAGAGTCAGAGGATGGCTGGCAAATTTCTGTTCAAGAGACAGCATTTTCAGATGTACTATGAATCACCAGCGACCCCAGAAATGGATGTATTACTGGTAACATTATCCTCTTCATAATATTACTACTGGGACTACAACTCACTTTAGCATTGTCTTCATTATCTTGCAAGTTATTTTTAATTACATTGACATTCTTCAAAGTTTATATTATTACCATCAAGATTGTAATACAGTTTATTGCTACCTCAATTTCCTCAAATGCAAGCATACATATGGTTTATAATGTACACTTGCCATTTTATCAAACGTGTTCAGTATTCAGCTTCCTGATTTAGGGTGTGTACCCATTGGCAAGTTAAGAGTGTAACCCGTTTTTACTACTATGTAACCTGTGATCTAAGAAAACAGTATTAAAGTGATGTGATATTGATACACTGCTTCATTCTTCTTTTTAGAACTGCGTATATTACCCTGCTTAAGAGCTATTTAAGTAATCTTAATAACATTGCTTCTATTCATCTTGTATTGACACTGCTTATGTCATTTGCATTTAGACATTATCTTATTGTCTACAAGTATTACTACTGTGCATTATTGTTCAGATTATCATCTTGCGGTTACATTACTGTGGAGACACATATCTGGGGTGTCCCCACTTGGGTATAAATCGTTCAGGCAAATGATTAGACACAACCTGGACCTGGAATAGCGGCTCACACAGCGCCCTGTGCCACGGACTTACCGCACTTATGAATTTGAAGATCCTGCTCAGTGTTTGTGATCCAGAGACCCCACACTCTCTCAGCCATCCTTCATCCTTCATATTTTATTTTTTTTCAATTTCTTCATTGAAGGATGTCAAACATGTACACATCAGTAAATAAATGAGAACAAAGATATGTTTATACATAATAATCATGAACCACGACATATAGTATAAGGAAAGCCATCATCTGTGAGTTTCTGAAGTGAACTATATATATGATATCACACATAAGATACAAAAGCCTGGGGAGACCGGGGCAACACAAGGACTCCCCTAGTTCAGAAAGATATGAACGTGCGGAATAGACAATTCAATAAATGTTTCAAGCGATTCGCTCTACCCAGATATGAAACTTTGTGATTCTCCCACCTTTTTATCTCTATCGTTAAAGATTTGATTATACGTCTTAAGTTGAGTGTAAAAAGAGGGGCTAGATTGCGAGGAAGGAAGACCCCCAAGTAGGATATATAGTTCATCTCCCACTTCAAGGGAATGTTAGTTGCCCAATTGGGTTTATGTCTATCCATGCCCAGAGAGAAAACAGTTGATTTATTGAAATTGACCCTGAATCCAGAGACAGATCCAAACTCCTCAATCTTCATCATCAGGGGAATCAGAGCGTCCTCAGGGTTAAACACGTATAATCCTTCATCATATTTTATGCTGTTGTGCATGTTTTGTCCCTATCCAATAACGATTGTCGAATCTCGATTTATGTTTCCAACGCACAAATATTTATTCTCAAAAAAGTAGCAGAATAATTCAAGCGAAATAATAGTAAGTACAGCCGTTACTTATCGCAGGCGCTCTGGATCCAGTGAACAGTCATTAAGGTCTGAAGTCTGTGGTCAAAGATGACTGTCCACTAGATCAAAAGCTCCTGCTTATATGCAGATAGAAATACAGTGAAACAATGCAGATGACGTGGCTTGCTTCTATTGGTCCAGGCTTCAGGAGGGTCCAGGGTGTTGCAGATCATAGGCTAGTTCAAACCAAAATATCCAAAGGTGGGGGTCATCTCTCCAGGGGATGTGTTCCGACTTTCCCGCCAAGAATCCAGTCTCAACTTGTCTATTAGCATTTTATAGTCAGCATCACTTTAAAGGTTTATTCCCTAACATCAATAACTAGAGTATGCAATGTGCGATCTCTTCGCCGAATGAACCGGACAGCTGCTGATAAATAAGGGATTAAAATGATACCAGACATGACACCTTTCCTTTAAGCTGAACCATATGTATTACTAACATGCATATAACTTATAATATTACACATAAATACTACTATATTTCGACATAAATAACTATGTGTTGTAACTACAATTAATGTGTATGTCACGACTTAGTATAGTTTACCTGCTATCGTTGGCACTACTCGGAGGAAGGTGTGGAATCTAACGTGCCTCTGGTGTTCACCAGGGACCCCAGCAAGCAGAGCCAGATTAACAATAGGGCTAAAGAGGCTACAGCCCAGGGGCCTCGGGCAGCTGGGAGGCCCGCCGGAATTCATCGGATCGGGTGCGTCCCCGCCCCTGGCTCAGACTGTCACCTGTTTAAGGAAAATGGTAGCTACCTGCTGTCACTGTGTAAGTACTAATTTACACAGCATGCAGTAATCTCATTACTGAGGAGATCTTGTGAGATTGAGACTATGAGTCATAGTCTCACTCTCACAAAATCTACTTAGTAAGGAGATCACAGCGTACCGCGGAAGCACTGCAGGGAGTGGAACAACTGAAGGAGGTAAGCTCACGGGAAGGGGGGCCACTGGCTGCAAGGAGGTATGGACTCAGCTGCAGGAAACACGCAGGTCGCGGTCCTTCCATGAGTCAGATACCGAAGCACGAGAAAGAGTTGTCAGACAAGTCGGGACGGTCATGATGCAGGCAATGAAGGTACACAGGGAGAATCTGAAGGGAAGGTGAAGCAAGCCGGGTCGGTAGCGTTCTGGAAGCGCGGTACACAGGGATATCCAATAGGGGTAGTCAAGGCAATCTGGGTCACAAGGGTCACAGGCAGGCAAGCAGGAATAAGAAGACAAGCAATATACTGGAACACTGAGGAATGCTGGAGAACAGGGTAGAGACCTGAAACTCTTGCAATGAAGGGGAGAGCCAGGAGGGGTTAAATAGTCCTGGAGGCCAATGGGAGGTCAACGCTGTGCGCTGTCATAATTAGCGCCTAGCGCGCTTAGTATAGCGTCCTGTTGCTAAGCAACGGGAACGCTCCGTAGCTGTTGCCAGCAGCCGGAAGTGACGCTACGCAACCAGACACGCTATGGAGCTAATACAGGCAGCCGTCCCGGAGATTGCAAGCGGCGCCTGAGAGTGTACTAATTACAAATGTGTGTGTTTGTGCGAATGTATATAAAAGTGTAAAAACTGTTATTGCCACGTGTTGCGGCTGGATACGCCCTTCCACGCCGTAGCGTGCTCTACGCATATTTTCAGACAAAGCCAACCAAGTTTGCTAGATATTAATTGAAATGACTTTATCTTTATTTGCTGACTTCGACAGCTCCACCCTTTGATAGTGTAATGAATTATCACAAAATCACCGTTTCAAGTTCAGGATTGTACAACACTTCTTCACAGACCATGACCTCGGTATCTCGCACCACCCTTTCAGTCTCTTTTTCAGTGTTTCCCCTAGAAGACTGTTTTCCACACTTCAACACAGTAGGAACACATTTGACACATAAACCAATTGCTAAGATGACACCAAATATAAGGAGAAGGAGCTTACCTACACTAGCAACCATTTCCTTTCCCACTCCCCCAGACCAGAGAACCATTTCACAGGGTTCAACCATGAGAACCAACCTGCCACCTTTTCCCTGACCTCATATAACGAAGAATTATGGCTCCTTCGAAATTCCCATTTCAGTTGCAGAATTTCATCCATCGTCCGGTCTATAACCTCCTTGGGGTCATCTGTATTATTAGTGATGTACGTGCAACACTTGACACCAAACTGGGTGGCCAACGTCACACAGTATCCACCAGTAATAGAGGTGAGATAATTCAGTACCAACCTATGTTGCACCAACTCCTTCTTGTACGCTTGTAGCTCCCTTCCCGTATATCTGAAAGTGTCATCATACATCTCTGTCATATTGTCTATCAATTTAGCTAGGTCTTGAATATATTAAAAATTTAAAGTTCCCCAAGCGGTCCTGGTGAGGTCTAGAGCAACCATAACTTGAAAACCAGTGGTTTCACTAATCAATTTTGTAGCTATGGGTTCCTCACCGGGAATCATATTTCTCTTGCCACGGTGTTCATACTGTGTGTGTGTGTATGTATGGTGGGGATGTAGTCTTCTGAATACCAACCATTTCCTCATGAGTAATAGTCATGACTTCAGGAACCAGTTTACCTAAGAAACACAAACCCTTGGAACTCTGAGTCATCCAGGAATAAACTTTTCTCCCACAAACAAAGTACACATCATCAGGGAGAACATAAGGAACAGTACGCCCATTAATTATATCACATAAGGTTTTGACAAAACTACCTATGCCTAGTGTCTCCATTTGTTCAAGACACGTGTCAGCATGGATGACATTCTTACAATTACCTATAGAGACCTTCCCAATGGATATTTTCTTATGTTTGGTTACACGCCCTAATTTGTGGTGTCCATCAACATTCCTGCCTATTAGTGACCTTGTAAGTCTCCCTCCAACATGAGTGTGGCGATCCATTGTCTGATCTGATAGGTCAGCTTCCTAATTCTCCAGACGCTTTGCATGAGATGTTTAGGCACAGTAAAGATCTGTCTAAGGAGTATTGCCGAAGCTTCATACTAGGGGACCTAGTGTTATTGTACCTCCCTTCTATTGGCCTCCCTCCCCTTAATTCGAGTACCTCAGAGATGTTTAGTGGGAACGGCACTAGTCCTATGTTATGCTGTCCATGGGGCACATGAGAGCACACCCAGCACCCAGTTTGGTTTAGAACCTTACCCACTAAGGAGTGATAATCCTCAAGAGGATGCCCACCCACGTCCAGATTACCAGTGGATTGTCATCGCTGGATGTATTTCTCTTCAACTAAGGAGTCACAGAACTTACAGATACAATATTCATCAGACAATAGCCCCTCACACTGTCTCCGAGTTCCCGAGCTAGCAGACCTTTTCATAACCCCTGGACCAAGCTTGATAATGGGCTGCTCTGGGTACTCTAATAACTTTTCCTCGACATCCATCTCATCGGTATCCCTACCAGATCCTGCCTCTGTCTTCCATCCTCCTTCACAAAAATAGAGTGTCCTATAAAAAGTAAAAACAAGAAAAATCTTGGAACAAAAGAAAAACAAAAATCACCACTCCATTGCTGGGAAGATAGTCTGGGCAACGTCCTTGGCTCAGGTGTCTTGACTGCAGGCGTTAGGTCTCCCAGAACAGGTTTATGTGTGACAGATCGGTGTCGTCAGTTTCATCTCACACTTTCTCCGGGTTACTGACTTTCCTGCAGTGGGTGGAATGGACCCAAGTGTCTCTCTGTGCAACGTTCAGTGATGTGGTACTGGTCAGCAGCACTTGGTACAGGCCTTCCCAATGGTCTGTTAAACAACCTGAGCGTAAGAAATTGCGGATCATAACATAGTCCCCAGGTTCAACATCATGACAGTTCGTTTCTGGCATACCAGGTGACAGCATTTTTAGTTTTTGTTGTTGTTGCTTCAGCTGTCTGCTGATTTTTATAAGATATTGTACAGTCAGTTCATTATTACACTTCAAGTCGTCTTGCGGACTCACGATCAAATGAGGTTGTCGGCCGAACAGTATCTCAAAGGGGGACAGATTAAGAGGAGGTCTAGGAGTGGATCGGATGCTATGGAGGACTAGTGGCAAAGCTTCAGGCCACGCCAACCCAGTTTCAGCCATTATCTTACCAAGCTTGTTCTTAATAGTACCATTTACTCTTTCCACCTTACCACTGGCTTGTGGTCGGTAAGGGGTGTGAAGTCTGCTACTGATTCCCATGAGCTTACACATGTTCTGGAAGATATCACCAGTAAAGTGGGTACCCCTATCACTTTCGATGATTCTAGGGATACCGAACCTACACACAAACTCTTGTACAATTTTCTTTGCAGTGAACAAAGTAGTATTAGTGGCTGCCGGATATGCTTCTACCCAACCATAAAACACATCAATACATACTAACACATAATTTAGATTCCTGCAAGGTGGTAATTGGATATAGTCAATTTGTATTACCTGAAAAGGTCCGTCTGTAGGAGGGATATGGGATGGCTCAGTTGGAATAGTTTTCCCGATATTTTTCCTCAAACAAGTAAGACATGACATTGTCTTCTTACCAGCCTGAGAGGAAAATCCAAGTGCACACCAGTATGCTCTCACCAGTTTGCACATACCTTCTTTACCCAGGTGAGTCAGACCGTGTGCTGCTTCAGCCAGGCTTGGATAGTATGTTCTGGGAGCTACAGGCTTACCTTGTCCATCTCTCCAGAGTCCTGAGGACTCTTGACCACATCCCTTTCCCTTCAAGACCGCCTTTTCCTGCAGGGAACACAAATCTTGCATTTCAATTAATTTCTGCATGTCTAATGTCTGAAAAACCATCATATTCTCGGTCGATACAGTTATAGGTTGCCCTGCTGCCCATTTAGCAGCTTCATCCGCCCTATTCTTCTTCAGAGGTATAGGCTTTACATTTTTTGACGGCTGCTGTCCTGGGTAACTGTATCACTGTCAAAAGTACTTTTATGTGTTGTGAGTGTGCCACTGGCGTGCCTGCTGCTGTCGTAAAGTTTCTAAGACGCCAAAGGGCCCCAAAATCGTGCACTACCCCGAAGGTGTACCTAGAGTCAGTATATATATTAGCTGACTTACCCTTTGCCAACTCACAAGCTCTCCTTAATGCTACTAGTTCAGCCACCTGAGCTGAGTGAGGTGGGCCAGGGGGTCTAGCTTCTACAACGTCCTGATTGTCTACAACAACATAACCAGTACATAGTTCCCCCATCTCCGTCTGTCTATGACAACTCCCGTCTGTATAAAACGCAAAATCTACATTTTCTAAGGGGGTGTCACGTATATCGGGCCTTGCAGTAAAGGTCTGGTTCAGATAATCCATACAATCATGCGTATCAGTACTCTTGCCAAACTCATCACCAACCAGGGTCTCCTCACCTCCCACCCTTTGTGTCTCTCGAGACACATATGAAAGGTATGTAGCTGGATTTAAGGTGCTACATCGTTTGATGGTGATGTTTGAGGGTGCCATCAGAGCTAGTTCCCATTTTGTGAATCTAGCTGAAGAGACATGTCTGGTTTGAGCTGAATTTAACAGAGCTAAAACAGCATGGGGTGTATAGACAGGTGAATCATGTCCTAATACTACGTCCTCGCTCTTACTTACCAGAAGAGCAGTTGCTGCTACACTTCTGAGACATGTTGGGAGTGATCTTGCCACAGTGTCCAATTGTGCACTGTAGTATGCTACCGGTCTGTTAGCGTCACCATGTTTCTGTGTGAGGACACCTGCTGCACAACCATCAGCTTCCGTACAGTATAGCTCAAAAGGCTTTTCATAATCAGTTATTCCCAATGCAGGTGCTCTAGTCAGACTATCTTTAAGATTAAAGAATGCTTGCTCTGACTCCTCTTTGTGTAGGAGACGTTATGGTTTTGAGGAAGAGACTAGCTCCTGCAATGGTAATGCCAGAATAGAAAAACCTGGGATCCAGGATCTACAGTATCCACACATCCCCAAGAAGGTACGAATTTGCTTCTGGCTCTGTGGCAGAGTCATGTGTTGTATGCCCTCAATTCTGTCAGTCGGCAAGTGTCTTAGCCCCTGGGTGAGACAGTGTCCTAAGTATTTGACCTTAGTCTGACATGGCTGTAACTTGTCCTTTGCCACCTTGTGTCCTGTTTGCGAGAGATGGAGCAACAACAATTTAGTATCATGTTAACATGACAAAAGAATCAGAGCACAACAACAAATCATCCACATGTTAAATCAGAACAGACCCATTGCTAGGTTGGAAGGATTGTAAACAGTCAGGTAAGGCTTGGGAGAAAATACTGGGGCTGTCAATGAACCCCTGGGGAAGTCTGGTCCATGTATATTGCACCCCCCCGGTAGGAGAATGCAAAAAGGTATTGGCAGTCAGGGTGAAGAGGGACTGAGAAGAAAGCAGAACATAGATCAATGACAGTAAAATGACTAGCAGATGGTGGAATCTGCATGAGGATGACAGCTGGATTGGGCACTACGGGTAATTGGCTCTCAACAACTTTATTAATTCCCCTCAAATCCTGGACTAATCTATAGCTCCTCCCCCCACTCTTCTTCACAGGGAAAATGGGACTATTTGCTGTGCTGGATCTACAAATTAAAATCCCTTGTTGCAACAGCCTCTCAATAACAGGATATACCCCTAGTTCCACCTCTGGTTTTAATGGATACTGTGGGATTTTTGGAGCTATCCTACCACTTTTTAGATTTACCATCACAGGAGCTACATTTGCCATCAATCCAGTGTCCTGTCCATCTCTGGTCCATAGAGAGCCCGGTATTTCCAGCAACATCCCCTTTACTTGAGATGGACTTTGTTCTATAATGGTAGAGTGCACCATTAACCTTTGAGGGGTGTCCAATATATCCTGTACCTCATGCGCGAATTTCTCTGGTATATCTAGGAATACACCATCTGGGGTACAGTATATGACACATCCCATTTTACATAACAAGTCTCTCCCTAGCAAGTTAGTAGGAGGCGCTGCAGCCAAGAGAAACGAATGCTTAGTATGCAGGGGCCCGATAGTAACTTCAGCGGGTTTAGTTAGAGGATAATATAACACTCTTCCCGTTACCCCCATAGCTGGAATAGTTTTACTGGTCACCTGTAGATTAAAAGGAGAGGTTATCACAGATCTGGCCGCCCCTGTATCTACAAGAAAAGTTTGTTTCCTACCAGCTATGTCAACTATCATTGTTGGTTCTTCTCTCAGACTCTCAGCTAACCTCACTGGCTGTAGACTACAGGTATGACCTGACCCCTAGCGCTGACTATCATTTTCCCGCGCAATATTTGCTGCTATAATATGTGCGGGTAGATGTGAATCTTCTATTCTATGTGAGTTCTTCCTTGGAGGATATCTATGTGTCCCACCTCTAGGGCTGTATCTGTCCTTTTTACAATCCCTCCTAACGTTTCCTTCTTCATTACAATTGAAACATCTGATCACTCTATGTTTCTTATTATGTGAGTTGTATGCTGGTGGTCCTGTATGCATCCCCTCTAGAGCCTGTATACTCACCGTCATCAACCTATCACTTTTCTCTTCCTTCTTTCTAAGAAGGTTTTTGTCATGCTCCACAGCCGACTCCCTAAGAGAATCTACTGTGATGCCTCTCCAATTAGGAAATGTGGTTTGTACTCTGGTTTTTAAATTTTCCCTAAGACCATCCATTAGTACTCCTACAGCTACTTCCCTGTGATGTGAACCCGGTATTTCCAGCAACATCCCCTTTACTTGAGATGGACTTTGTTCTATAACAGGAGAGTGTAACATTAACCTTTCAGGGGTGTCCAATATATCCTGTACCTCATGAGCGACCTTCTCGGGTATATCTAGGAACACACCATCTGAAGTACAGTATATGACACATCCCATTTTACATAACAAGTCTCTTCCCAGCAAGTTAGTAGGAGCTGCTGCAGCCAAGAGAAACGAATGCTTGGTATGCAGAGGCCCGATAGTAACTTCTTTGGGTTTAGTTAAAGGATAATGCAACACTCTTCCAGTTACCCCCATAGCTGGAATAGTTTTACTGGTTACCTGACAGCTATGTCAACTATCATTGTTGGTTCTTCTCTCAGACTCTCTGTTAACCTCACTGGCTGCAGACTACAGGTATGACCTGACCCCTAGTGCTGACTATCGCTTTCCCGCGAAGCATTTGCTGCTATAACATGCGCGGGCAGGTGTGAGTCTTCCAGACTATGTGAATTCCTCCTTGGAGGATATCTATGTGACCCTCCATTAGGATTATATTTTCCTCATATGTCCTTCTTCTTTGCAATTATAACATCTCAACATTCTAGGTTTCCTGTCATGTGGGTTGTAAGCTGGTGGTCGTGTATGCACTCCCTCTAAGGCTTGTATACTCACCATCCTCAACCTGTCACTCTTCTCTTCCCTTTTCCTAAAAATATTTTTGTCGTGTTCCACGGCAATCTCTCTAAAATAATCTACCGTGCTGCCCCTCCAACCAGGTGTTGAGGTTTGTACCCTTGTCTTTAGACTTTCCTTTAAACCATCCATCAGTACTGTTACAGCTACTTCCCTATGATGTGGATTATCCTTTATATCTGATATCCCAGTAAACTGTGTCATTGATGCAAGAGCTCTAGTAAAATAGTCCGATGCAGTTTCACTATCATTTTGTTTTATGGTGAAAATCTTACTCCAATTTACTACTACTAAAAAATAGGTGGCTAAATATGAGACAATTTGCTCTATGTTCTCTTGATTACCTTCATCTGTCACGGTGTCGTCTCCCTCCAACAAACAATCTTTAATAAATTTTTGAATGTTAGTATTGGGAGGGAGACACGCCCTCAACACTACCCGCCAATCCTTATTGGTTGGTTCGTGTGCATTTCCTAAGTCTTTAACAAACTTCTGACACTTAGCCAACTCTTTTCTAGGATCTGGGATTTCAGTCATAATGGAACGTAATTCTGATCTAGTCCAGGGACAATGCATTGTAACATTTCTTACAGGAACTATACCATCCTTATCCGCCTTCCCATTGGGAACTGCTATTGTGCGGACAGGATAAGTACCTACTGGTTCACTATCTTCAGGATTAGTCACAGGAACCGCTGCTTCAATAAATTGGATGTTATCCCTCCTAGTGGTCACTCCACTACTCAGACCTATCTCAGCCACTGCCCCCTTTCCATACTTACGCTGAAACTCTAGTATATTAACAGCATGGGCAATGGCTGCAATTACAATGGGTTCATCCTCTTCTTCAGAAACACTTGCTTTAAACTGACTTAAAACAGGATATAACTTAGCAATTCCTTTTTTTCATTTTTAATAACGGCTGTACTTACTCCTCCCGACACATAGGTTGGCGGGGGCGCGCTTGCGCTAAGTTCTCCATGCTTCTCAATGGCTATTTCCATTGTGCACACGTTTTTCGCCAGAACCTACTTCCGCTGTGCATTCACTGCTCTGCCACATGTTGCCTTCCATTTGCCACAATTTCAAACAATCATTATGTTTATTTCTCACTTTCGTTGACTTAATCAACCATATTTTATCTTTTACATTATTTAGTACCTCTGAATTAAAACTCCCTATTGTTGGGAAAGGCCTAACACAATCTTTGGTCATCTTGACCCACGTGTCGCAATACGCAGTTCCGTATGCACCATATTTCTTACACATAAAAAACCTTGCTGAACCAATAGGCCCTTCCTTAGGCAGTACATCGGCCATCTCTAGCGTCTGCTTAGCACCCATGTTGAACAATAGGGTCCCAGGAATATCACAATATCCTGCCACAATATAGGGTCCCAGGAATACAATATCCTGCCACTACTTTCAACACTCTGCCACCCGCAATCTACCGCTAGAGATATTTTACCGGCCTGTGAATGTATTTGCTACAAGCCGCGTCCACTCGCTTCCTCTCGTACTAAACGAGGACCCCTAATACAGAAATATCAATGCGTACTAAAGGGCTATCAGCTTCTCGATTAACCCTGACTCTCCAACAAATCTGTTGAGTTTATTACAACTGGCAGCATCCGGTAAAGTCAATTACCGGCCTTGCCAACATAATTCATCCCCGTGCTCCCAAGTCACAATCACGGCTTTCCTTGCCATGCAATCCGATCGCATCGCTTAAAGATACTAGTTATCAGTAAATGTTGCGATTACTCTTGGGTGTGCGTCGCCAGTGTACCTGCCTTGTATACCGTACACCAGTTGGCCACCTGCCTCATCAGACTGCAACTGACACTCCATTTAACAATAGATCAAACCTTAGTGTATTTTAAGTCACCAAATCACACGACATACTCCTTTTCTACTCAGAAAATCAAAGTTCCCAACAATAGTAATAACGTTTCAGAGGTTTTAACAAGTGATTATACTATGCATGTATAGAAACTATCAAAACGACTGTTTAAACACGTGGCAAATCTACCGGAAGTTCACATACACTAGGCAGGAAGTACACATACGCTAAGCAATACAATACATTTAAACGCAATATGACAATAAATAAAAACAGTTTTCTCTTTTGTCCCTAGATTCAAGTTAGCACTCCTTCAGATTAGGCAAAAACAGACATTCGGTTTCACAACACAGAGTAATGAACAGGTTTTGAACACATTGCGTTCTTACCCATATATGACGCATCGCCACCCTTTGTTGCGGAACCGAAATCCGTTGGTCTTGCATATCGTCCGGTAGAGTAACCTCTGCTTCGAGCCCCCAAATTGTTATGCACGTTTTGTTGCTATCCAATAACGATTGTCGAATCTCGATTTATGTTTCCAACGCACAAATATTTATTCACAAAAAGTAGCAGAATAACTCAAGTGAAATAATAATAAGTACAGCCGTTACTTATCGCAGGCGCTCTGGATCCAGTGAATAGTCATTCAGGTCTGAAGACTGTGGTCAAAGATGACTGTCCACTTGATGAAAAGCCCCTGCTTATATGCAGATAGAAATACAGTGAAACAATGCAGATGACGTGGCTTCCTTCTATTGGTCCAGGCTTCAGGAGGGTCCAGGGTGTTGCAGATTATAAGCTAGTTCAAACCAAAATATCTAAAGGTGGGGGTCATCTCTCCAGGGGATGTGTTCCGACTTTCCCGCCAAGAATCCAGTCTCAACTAGTCTATTAGCATTTTATAGTCAGCATCATTTTAAAGGTTTATTCCCTAACATCAATAACTAGAGTATGGAATGTGCGATCTCTTCGCCGAATGAACCGGACAGCTGCTGATGAATTGGGGATTAAAATGATACCAGACATGACACCTTTCCTTTAACCTGAACCATATGTTTTACTAACATACATATAACTTATAACATTACACATAAAAACTATTATATTTCGACATAAATAACTATGTGTTGTAACTACAATTAATGTGTACTAATTACAAATGTGTGTGTTTGTGCGAATGTATATAAAAAGTGTAAAAACTGTTATTGCCACGTGTTGCGGCTGGATACGCCCTTCCACGCCCTTCCACCCTGTAGCGTGCTCTATGCATAATTTCAGACAAAGACAACCAAGTTTGCTAGATATTAATTGATATGACTTTATCCAATTTGCTGACTTCGACAATGCTCTAGTCACATTTTTGACCACATAAACTCTGATAAGGAGTAGAGGGGCCTGAGTCATTAAGGAGAACAAGGCAAAAAAAGGAGTAAAATTGATCCTGGACAAACCATGTTACAATGCAAGGGGTGCAGATTTGTTTATTATTTTGCACATAAAGAGAATACAGGCTTTTTTGTCATGTAGCACACAAATACTTGATAACTTCATTTTTACACTGAAATTGATCTAGGACATGTTCTGCCCCAACTATAAATCTGTCCCCACATTTTAATTTACCTCCCTCTCCAATGCAACATGGTTTTGCCAAGGTGCAAAGTTACTCCTTTTTTTTTCTTTGCTCTTCTTTATGACTCAGGCCTGAGATGTCTAGTTCCCTGCACACAATGTGGTATGATCAGATTAACCGCAGTCTGGAGATATCAGGTTTGCTAATTATTGTGGCAGACACATATTATTTGCATGCACAGGGGACTTAGCAAATATACTCTAATTTACTAATTTAACATTTTGCTTCGTATTAAGCAACTATCTTGAACACAATGGTCTCTTAATAAGAGTGGGTATGCCAGCAATGACTCTGTGGATAATCTATTTACCTACTCAGCTGCACAATGTTAGCACCTGGGTGTTAGAGTGCCACAAGATCTCTCTGAAAGTGTTGTTTAAAAATGTGTGAATGCAGCAGTTCTTCAACTAAATATTATGATGTTGGACTTTGATAGACCACATAACCTAACTATACTTTGCAAAATAATTGCATATAGACATCACTGTACATAATGCAGGCACATTTGGAACATAACTGAATATATAAAATACATTTGTTCCTTTTTGACTGGGCATTAACTACAACACATAATGAAGTCTGTGATGAGAGGACCAGGGATAAAAAGTATAGTAACTTATCCCCTATTTGTGTGAGAAACGCGGTAGAGTTTGTCAGGGTGATAAGGATCCTTTTGTTTCCTTACACTAAGGCTTGGTACATGCTATACAAAATGCGATAATATTAACAATTTTACCAACAATTAAAAAAGAAAAAAATCTTATCAGCATGCCAAGTGTGTACACACTCAACACAATTTACAAGATATACCTTCAGATCTGTGCTCTTCATCTGTCATAACCATCAGCTAAAAAGATGGTGACTCTGCACACTCCATAGAGATCTATGGACACTGCCGGTCCTGAGTACATACACACTGCAGAATTGGAACCAATTTGTTCCATTGTTGAACGAGAATTTTAGATAGGTTTAATAATCAAATTAAATGATACAATGAGCTTTGGAACGATCGTTCATCATTGGAGCGTGTACAATAATGCTATATCGGGCCGAACAGTGGTTTATCACTTGATTCACCAGATAATTGGGTGAAAACACTGTAGTGTGTACCCTGCCTTACTCTGTACCTTTTCCATCATATCTGAGATTACACTTGCTGTAGACTGTTCACTACTTACCAAGTTTCAGGACATTAAGTAAAAAAGCCTTAAAATAAACATGCCATGTGGCGAGTTCCCTATACGTGTGAGTGTGTGCGTGAGTTTCCACAAGTTAATTTTAGGGTTTCCCGAATCGACCTCTGGTTGACCCTTAAGAGGCACTGTGTTAAGAAATCAGGAAAAGGTAAGATGACCCTACCATGGAGGTTTCCCACCCCTCTCCCCTCCAGGTACATCTAGATCACTACGTATCCATTTCTTCCATACTCTCTGGGTGAATTTTAGGCCAAGTTCCACTGGTGAACAGTGAAAATCTTGCGGCCAGATTGAGGTGAATGTTTTGAGGTACAGTTTTAAAAATGTTTATTTATTATCTATTATTTCTGCAGAAATATCATATTATGCAGTGCTGAAAACAGAAACTGTAATCATTCTCCTCAGTCCCTGCCCCATTGGAGCCAGTCTAAATTCTCTACCACACAAGGACACACACACTAGGGTCCATTTTTGTTAGGAGACAAATAACCTATGAGTGTGTTTTTGAGCCTTGGGAGGAAATTGGAGCACAGCCAAACAAACACGGGGAGGACATACAAATGTCATACAGAAGGGCCCTGATTGGAATTAGACCCATGCCGCCAGTGTAGCAAGAATGCTAACCAGCATGCCACCATGGTGCCCACAGTGGCTCTACATACAAGGAATCTAACACTATCACTTTGTCTCAGAAAGAACCAAAACATTTGAGATGATTTAACTTGCTAATCTTTACAGTTGCTAAATACATTTCATTTACACAAAGCTTTTTATTGTGAATGGGAATTTTCTCTCTTGGCTCTTTGTGTGTATTGTATGCAAGAAATAGCTCTATGGATTATTCCACCACTGCAGTCATCACTCAAAGCTACAAGCATAAACCCAATATTTTTGACACATGAACCAGCTGATACAAGAATGGCCTTTTTTCAACAAGCCTGAAATCAGAATGATAAATGACTTTGGCACTGTACTTTTGTGTACAGTATAAGGTGTGGTCCTGACAGGGAAAAGAGAAAGTTTGTCTTGACGTGAGAACACAGCTCTATAAAATACTGCCAATAATAATCTGATATTATTCCCTTTACATGGTGCTGAAAGATCTATTTAGTTCTACAGATTATAACGAATGTTTCTATGCTATCTGCCTTTTAATGACAGAAGATTGCTACAGATTCGGTTAATCAAGATTAGGTGTATACATTTCACCTATTGTTAATGCTGGATTGTTTATATAGTTTTTGTGATTGTGTGCGTCACATTATTGTTGTTAGCAAGTGAAGCCTTATTTTGATGTTCATTCACAGGTGTAGAATTTTCACAGGTGTTTTGTGCGTACAGAATATGAAGTGTTTGTGTTCACTGACCTGATGGCAGAAATTACTTGACCTAAACAATTGTATTAATTATACATACAAAGGTTTTTTTTCCTACCCTGGCAAACTTTTAATTTTGTTTTATTAACCAAAATGCCATTTTTATAATTATTTATCATTTTTCATTTTAAATTTGAGGTTAAGTTAAGTTTGATGTTAAACTACAGATATTATATATGTGAATAAATTATAGTATTGGATGGAGTTCACTAAATGGCTATTATACATCAAGATTTGCATAATTGTGCTGTTTTTCTTTATTGCCCGAAGCCTTCAATGGTCACATGTAGATATATAGGCAGTGGTATCGTTGATGCTCATCTCTTGTGTATTTGCAAATATGCACTGGAAAGTATACAGAAAAGTATTTTGCATGTCCACTTCTTTTGCAAAAGTATATATATCATCATTAGGACTAACCTAACATTACAAGTCAGCAAGGGACAATGGAAACATCACTGTCCACCCTGGTATCTTATCCCCATTTAACTACAATGCACTTTGTCAAGACTGGCTAAAAATCAGAGGCCTAGACACAATGGGCCTGATTCATCGAGGCCCGCATACTGAGCGCAATGTGCATTTGTTTTAAAATGCATGTAATTTGGGTATGCCTACGCCCAGATTCAAGAAGGAGGGGATCTGAAGATATGTGCGCTGATGAATGCGGGTGTAGGTCTACTGTGCTCTACTACACAGGACACTGCAGGATATGTCCAATACGTATGTGGAATATATATTCTCAAAAGAACGCACAGAAAAAACAAAACTATTAATTTAATGTCACCTGCTAATAATATATTAGAGATGAGCAGGCTCGGTTTCCCGAAAACCGAGCACACCCGAACTTAGCGCTCCGAATACCGAGTCGAGTCGGCTCGGTACTTTCGCACCTTTTCGGATTCCAAAACGAGTCAAAACGTCATTGTGACGTCGTTGGATCTCGCGAGTTTTGGAATCTATAAATACCGACCTCCACAGCGATCTAGCGCCATTTGAGAGAGGGATACAGAAGGGGTAGCATAGAGTGAGACCAGTTGGGCAGGCAAATGTACAGAAATGAAAGAGGAGGGTGGTAGCAGTGTTCAAGAAAGCTCCATTGCTAATTGTCATTGGTGAAATCCAAATATACAAGTCCTTGCAGGCTTTTTGTTAGAATTTGCACCAATAAGTGTAGGGTGTTATTTACACCCAAAGAGAAGAGCAGCTTTGCTATTTTTGTCATTGCTGAAATACAAATATTCAAGTCCTTGCAGGCTTTTTTTCTGAATTTGCAGGCAAATTCAGAAGTGTTATATAGGTAACAGACAAAGAGTAGTGCTCCATTGCTAAGAGTCATTGCTGAAATACAAATATAAAAGTCCTTTCAGGCTTTTTTCTGAATTTGCAGGCAAATTCAAAAGTGTTATATAGGTGTCAGACAAAGAGGAGTGCTCCATTGCTAAGAGTCATTGCTGAAGTACAAATAGGAGGGCTAGCAGGCTTGTCTTCTGAATTTGCAGGCAAATTCTACTGCGTTATATAGGTAACAGAGGAGTGCTCAATTGCTAAGAGTCATTGCTGAAATAGAAATCACAGGGCTGGCTGGCTTGGTCTAAATCTGCAGTTACATTTTACTGTACCATAGCTCACTCAGAAATAGGAGACTTGGCAGGGTCCAGTGCTGAAACAGAAATTGTAATAATAGGGCTGTCAGTGTTCTTCAAAGTCTCCAGTGGCATTGTATTGTGCCATAGCTCATACAGAAACAGGAGGGGTATCATTGTTGTTGTCACTTTCCAGTCTCAGTCATGATGATACTAATCCCTCTACCTCATGTGCTAAAGCCTATGTTCAAGTGCATAGTGGTTTTAAGTCAGGGAAACAAAAATGTAAATAAAAAGCTTGTACCTTTTTAAATAAAAAAAACCCTCTCTATAAAGAGCTGAAAGTTTACTGTAGAAAAACATACAATTGCAATGATACCATTCTACCCAAAATTTTATCAGGCATACCAGCATCAGGTAACTCCCTTCTCTTAGCTAGATTTCAGCACCTGCAATCTACACTGTCATCATATTTATCCTCATCATTGTGTACATCTTCCTCAAACAATACGAATTCATCCCCGCTGGAATCCACCATCACAGAAGTCTGTGTACTTTGATGTAATTGCCGATAATGGCTTTCCTCATGGAATTTGTAGTTCATTTTATGGCAGAGCTGTCACGATTTTTGGCCAATTCTTTTACAGCAGAGCAAATGTCAAAATGTTGTGCTGACTCATCTGCATCTCCACTGGGTTTCTTGGGAAAGCTGAGTTTTTTCCTAGAAGCAGTTGCCAGAGAAACTGAAGGAGGAGACATCATTAAAACATGTTGATAGCTCCTGGATCCTGGCGAAGCGAATTCAGTCCTAGATCTATAATTACAATATAGTTAGCGGATTTGCTTAGTTTTATTTTTCCTTCAATTTCTCTAGCTGCTTCTCAGAAAGTATAATTAAGGCAATCACTTGACTCAAACTAATCGTGTCTGCACTCACTTCACAGGTGACTACTTTGCTGGACTAAAGTACATTCCCCTTAAATTCTAGTCTTCTTGCAGCTGCTGCATTCTCCTACATGCTGTTGCAGAATCCCGAAAATGACCCTAAATTTTTCGGGACACAAACAGCATCTCCTGCATGTCATTGTTATTTTTTAAAAGTTCTGTAACACCAGGTTAATTGTGTGAGCAAAACAGGAAATGTGATGGCATTCCCCCCGCTGTAATGCTCTAACAATATTGGTGTCGTTATCAGAAATCACATTACCTCAGGAGAGTCCAAGCAGGATTAGCCATGTTGCAATGACATCCCTTACTTTTTGTAACAGATTGTCAGCTGTATGCCTCTTAGTGAAGCCACTGATACACAGAGTAGCCTACTTCTGAAAAATATGACATACTTGGGTACATGCTGCTGCTGTTCCTGCTGGTGAAGGCGAATCACCAACCCAGTGGGCTGTCACAGTCATATAATCTTTAGTTTTCCCAGTTCCACTTGTCCCTATATCTGTGGTTAAGTGTACAGTGGGTAGAATGGCATTTTGTAGCCCAATAATTATATTTTTGCAAACTTTCTGGTAGAGGTGAGGAATAGCTTTTCTAGTAAAATGGTGTCATGATGGAATTCGGTAATAGGGACAGAAGACCTCAAATAACTGTCTAAAATCAGCTGCATTAATAGTGGACATTGGTCGCAGATCTAATACTAGCATAGTCCCCATGGTGTCTGTGATTTGCTTTGTGACAGCTTTCTTACTTTCTTCCTCTATCAAAGGATTAACAGTCAATTGGTGTAAACTACTAGTAGTATTCTTCTGGGTTGAAGATCCACCCCCAGCAGCAGCCGCAGCAGCGGGACTAACGCTCAATAATTCTTCAGAGGAATCATGGCGAATGGAGGAGTCATCTAGCCTTAGCAACTTGGATGTAGGACTAACTCCCATTACTTGTGAGGATATTGATGATGAAGGTGTTGGGGGTGTAGATTGCAGGTGCTGGGATCTAGATGAGAGAAGGGAGGTAGATGATGCTGGACTGTTTGTTGTTATTTTTTTAACATAAGTTTCTGATTTTCCCAACAGCTGTCCATGAACTCGCTTCAAATACCGTAACATGGATGAGGGTCCTATATGATTAAGGTCCCTACCTCTACTGAGTGTGGCTTTACAAACACTACAAATGGCTAGACAACTGTTGTCAGGATTTGTGTAAAAATAATTGCACACAAAAGAGGTGGATTTTTGGTCCTTAGGCCCAGGCATAACAATGGCCTTTTTCTTATCACTGGCAAGCACTGCTTCAATCTTTGTTTGAAAGTGTATGAAAATAATACTGTGACCTGTGAGGTGGTCAAAATTGACTGCAAATGACTTTAAATTAGTGTTAGTGAGGTTAATAATAATGTAGGATCAAAAAAAGAGCAAAATGATGTGATTTTAGCATATTTTAGCAATTTGTCTAAAAAAATACAGATCCAAAGCCAAACCTAAAACCAAAACACACGAGGGTGGTTTTGCCAAAGCCAAGACCAAAACCAAAACACAAAGCTATTCCAGTTCCAAAACCAAAACCACTTCACGGGGGCCAGTGAGCATCTCTATATCAAAAAATAAAATGCCCCTCCCCCAATGAAATACATTTTTTAGGATGTTACGAATGTCTGCTGCACATAAAATAAATGTTTACAGTTGCTACTGATTGCATATACCTCTTATAGCATGCATACACAGACGTCATCATTAGTAATCAGGACTTAGACAAGCCCTGTAGCTGGAACAAGAGATACGGCTGTAAAACAGGTACCTGAGAGATGCCGAGAGCCTGCGTGTGCTCGCGATCGGCAAGCTCTTACTCTACATTAACTACGGGCAAATGCCCCTTACCCGCCCCGTTCCCTCCCCAAAATCATACGTTGTAGAAAGTGTTCTCTGCGCTACTTTGCCTCCCTCCCCTATGTGTGGCCTATCTGTGAGAGACCCGGGGGTAAATCTGCGGGTTTTGCAAGTCTCCAATAATTGGCGACTTTGAAGGGCAGCTTTCAAACGGCAATGTCTTTAAAGGCAAAACTTGCTTTTAAAGACATTGCCGTTTGAAATCGGCCCTGCAATGTTACCAATAATTGGCGACTTGCAAAAACCGCTGATTGATACATTTACTCACCAGTATCACGTGAGACGTGCACCACATGACAGGTGTCATCCCATGTGTGAAGAGCAGCAAGACCACACAGCACGCATGGATGGAACAAGGCAACTGGGGTGGGGGTATGTTCATATAATGTGTGTATGAGGGGAAGTATGTCATTATAATGTGTGTGTGAGGGGATGGGGGGTATGTTAATATAATGTGTGTGGGTGGGTAGGGTATGTTAATATAATGTGTGTGTGTGTGTGTGTGTGTGTGTGTGTGTGTGTGTGTGTGTGTGTGTGTGTGTGTGTGTAATGGGATACTGTGCCCTTCATTATTCTCCTATTTGGCCCCTTCATCATTCTTCTGGTCTCCCCCTGCCCCTGCATCAGATACTGTGCCCTTCATTATTTTCCAATTTGTTCCCGTTTATCATTCTTCTGGTCTCCCCTGCCCCTGTATCAGATACTGTGCCATTCATTATTATCCAATTTGTCCCCCTTTATCATTCTTCTGGTCTCCCCTGCCCCTGTATCAGATACTGTGCCCTCCATTATTCTCCTATTTGTTCCCCTTTATCATTCTTCTGGTCTCCCCTGCCCCTGTATCAGATACTGTGCCCTCCATTATTCTCCTTTTTGGCCCCTTCATCATTCTTCTGGCCTTCCCCTGCCCCTGTATCAGATACTGTGCCCTCCATTATTCTCCTATTAGGCCCCTTCATCATTCTTCTGGTCTCCCCTGCCCCTGTATCAGATACTGTGCCCTTCATTATTCTCCTGTTTGGCCCCTTCATCATTCTTCTGGTCTTCCCCTGCCCCTGTATCAGATACTGTGCCCTCTATTATTCTCCTACTTGGTCCCTTCATCATTCTTCTGCTCTCTCCCTGCCCTTGTATCAGATATTGTGCCCTCCATTATTCTCCTATTTGGCCCCGACATCATTCTGCTGGTCTCCCCCTGCCCCTGTATCAGATACTGTGCCCTGCATTATTCTCCTATTTGTCCCCCTTCACTTACCTTTCTATCGCCTTCTTCTCTCTTTGTTTTATATTTTCTGTTTTTTTTCTTCCTCAATTGCTTGTCCGTCGCGTTGTGGGTCCTCCCGATGCGCTCCTCACTGAAAATGTTGAGTGTGATGACGTCACGCCGAACATTCAGTGCGAGCGCAGCAGGGAGAAGGGGAAAGGGAGGGAGCCGGAGTGCCATTGCGTGACCTCAAAAAGGTAAGGTTTTTTTTTTCTTAATCACTTCAGAGCCCTGGCTATGGTGCCCCTATGCACATTGGGCCCCCGGGGCAGTTGCCCAGTGTGCCCAATGGGAAAGAAAGCACGGTGGCTTAGTGATTAGCACTTCTGCCTCACAGCACTGGGGTCATGAGTTCGAATCCCGACCATGGCCTTATCTGTGTGGAGTTTGTATGTTCTCACCGTGTTTGCGTGGGTTTCCTCCGGGGTGCTCCGGTTTCCTGCCACAATCCAAAAAATATGCTAGTAGCTTAATTGGCCGCTCAAAAATTGACCCTAGTCTCTCTCTCTGTCTGTATGTGTGTGTGTATGTAGGTATGTTAGGGAATTTAGACTGTAAGCTTCAATGGGGCAGGGACTGATGTGGGTGAATTATCTGCACAGCGCTGCGGAATTCGTGGCGCTATATAAATAAACGATGATGATGAGAGGGAGGAAGTATGTTAATATAATGTCTGAGGTAAGTGGGGGTCTTAATATAGTGGTGAAGGTAGGCTATTTAAAGGTGGAGTGCAGGTGGGGGCTTATTTTTTAATGGGTGCTATTTTATTTGTGGGGTGATGGTGGAGCAATTTCTATTTATTGGTGCATTATTTAATTTGATAGTGGGGCCTATTAATTTTAAGTAAAGTGACAGGATCTTTAATTTAATGTTGGGGTGGTTTGGGGGCTATTAATTGAATATGGGGCTGAGTTTGGGGAGCGGGCTATTTATTAATTCTGAATATGAATTATTTAATGCTGGGGATGGCTGTGGGAAATGGTTATATTTACTAAACGTAAATGTTATTTAATCTTTTGCTGGGGCTGGTTGGAGGGAGGGAAGTAGGTTTATATACTAAATTAATGGAAAGAGGTTTATTTATTACATGTGTTTACAATTAATTTAATGTCAGGGCTCGTTGGAGGGAACTAGATCTATTTAGCAAATTTGAATAGTATTATTTTAATGTTTGGGCTGGATGGAGGCTTAATTATAAAATGTGGGTGCTATTGATTTAACATCGGGGTTGGTTTGAGTTTTCTAACTTTCATGTACCCATTTTTTTTTTCAAATTGGGCATCCAAGATTCCAGGATCCAGACACGCAGCAAATGAGCTAAAGAAACCACTAGCCACAGATGGTGAAAGTGAAAAGAATAGGTAGGAGAGAGCAGGACAGTCTGCCAACTGTCCTGAATCTGGCAGGGCAGTTCTGAATTTGGGGGACTGTCTCGCTTAATCAGGATTTGGTCTGGCTGCAAGGACAGTTGAGAGGTATGTCCTGCTTCACATTGTACTTCTCGTGAAGGCAAAGCTGCGTGAACTTAACAGTAGTGCATACAGTATTGCCTGTGTATTTGTCTAAAATTTGTCTAAAATAATAACCATTTTACAGCATAGGGGCCCCCTGTCTAAAGTGCTCTGGGCCCCCAAGAGCCTTAATCCAGCTCTGGGACAGGGTGTCAGATTGACACCTAGTGCTCTGCTCCCCTTCCCACTACCACCCCTAATATTATTTGTTTTAGGTTAACCCTAAAACAAATAATAACCCTATTAGTATAAGAGGTGGCGCAAAAAAAGCCGTCTTGCTGGCAAAACATCAGGTTTTTAAAGCAAACATGCTGTTTGCATTTTAAAAAATCCCATTATAATCAGTCAGGTATGTAAAAAAAAAAGGTGCTGTAGGGAGAAGGTACATGTAAAATAAAATGTAATATAAAGTGAGGTTTGTTTTTTGTTGCACTATTTATTGTCCTTATTTAAGATTTATCATTTATAATAATAAAGTATAGTTGGCTTAAGCAAAACTAAAATAGTCTCTTTTTATATTGATAAATACGTATATATTGTACTGAAAACCACCCTTTAAGGATGGGTCACTACTTATAGGCCAGCGTTGCATGCTTGTCCCCCAGGCTAAAGTCTGCCATCCAGCCCCTGTTTGAAAGTAAATTGAACATTGCTGGATTCTGTGGCATATAGTCCGGTTCTGGGCATGCGCAGGGTGATTTTGATGATACGCACAAAATCCCTGTTTACATCCCTTGATGAATCAGGCCCAATAGATGGCCTAGCTTGAAAAACCATACAAAACATGAAAGGACTGGACATGCCTCTGCAGATAGCTTCAGGGGCAAACGCAGGATTTGCAGAGGGGGGTTTCCTCACCACGCGGCCAGTGGGCGTGACCAGCATGCACGGTGGTGTGGCTATAATTTTAGAGACTGCTTGGCTGCTCTCCAACTCTCCCTATCCCCATAATATACAGGGTCAATGCCGGGTGCACTACTGTTAGGTGTATGCAGCTCTATCTTTTCGAGCAGAGCCTTGTGAAGCAGGGGCAGGGTCCAGCCACCTCAATTAAGCAGTGTCCCAGGTTTGGAGAGGGGTTTCCAGGCACTAGGAAACCCCCCCTCGGTTTGCCTATGAGCTTTATAAGACATTTATACTCCAAGTATACCTGCAGGTTAACAAGATAAACAGCCTGCCACGGGTGAAATATATATTTAGTATAAATGTCATGCATTTACCTGTACTTCCCAGCACATGGGCTTGGTGGAAGTTACCCTTTCCTCTGTACCTGTCGTAATTACAGACCTGTATTATTGTATGATAAGGGATCTGGACTTGTGTTGTGACATATAATTGTTTATAGTAATATATACATGCAAAATAGCATTGTTCGTTAGATCCCATCATAATATAATAAGCCAATGCATACAAAATGTCCCTTTTACCAGAAAATGCAGTCAAGCCTAGAGTAAATATAATTCAGTAGTTTGTTAATGAACCTGATGATATACCTTTGATCATTGTAAGTCTTTTTAAGTATTGCTGAAAGTAGAGTATGTGTACACAGCATTTTTGTACTATCAAAATACACGTCAAAGTACTTTTTCAGATCTGTTCATTATATGTTTGGTTAAAAGCTATTGCATTTTTATTACCTTTTTAAAGTATGGTCCATTTTTACATTTACTTTTATGCACTTTTTCATTCTTTTATGGTTTTTTTCCTGTTCTAAATAAAATAAATGTCTCTGACAGACCAACTTTAATTATGGATATTAAATCAAAGTTATGGTATAGTTTTCATAGAAAACTAGAATAAAATCACATCACACTTCACCCCAAGCCTGAGAGCTGTGTGTCTTACAAAGTCACCAGATGGAGATTGTACAGATCCCTGGCTCATACCAATATCTAGACTGGATATCATATGCAGTGATGTCAGTTTGATTTATTTCAAGACATTGGTCTGCTCCCAAACTTAAACTGAATTAATAGACCTGCTTAATTAATATACTAGTCACAGTTATAAAGTCATTCATATCAACTAGTTATTCTATCCCAGGTGTCTTGCTGCTGAAATGTGAAAACAAATTATGAAAAATAGGTAAAATAATGTAATTTTGAGCTGTTTTGCTTCTATATTACTATTTATAGCATTAATATTCTTTTCCAGTCTATTTTCTAATTATCCCTTCACAACTGTCCCAATTGTCACCAATTTTAGCCAAAGTCTGCACTCTGCAGCGAGTGGTCTTAATGAAGGATTTTGTAATTTAGCCATCATCAACATTTATTTATATAGCGCCAGCAAATTCCGTAGCGCTTTACAATTGGAAACAAACATTTATAAAACAATACTGGGTAATACATACAGACAGAGAGGTAAGAGAACCCTGCTCGCAAGCTTACAATCTATGGGACAATGGGAGTTTGATACACAAGGGCACATGCTACATCATATTGCACACTGGACCAGCTAGAATGCAAATGTAAAAGTATTGAGTGAGCTGTGTGTGTAGCAATGTTGGTCAGAGGGTTGTTGTCTTGTGTTAGCTGTGTAGAGGGTGGTAATACTGTAACCTAAGGAGACTAAGATGGTGGTTGAGGAATATCATAAGCTTGCCTGAAGAGGTGGGTTTTCAGAGAACGATTGAAGGTTTGAAGACTAGAGGAAAGTCTTACTGAGAGAGGGAGGAAATTCCACAAAGTGGGTCCAGCCTAAAAAAAGTCCTGTAACCGAGAATGGGAGGATGTGATGAGAGTAGAAGATAGACGCAGATCTTGTGCAGAACGGAGGTGTCGAGTAGGGAGATATTTTGAAACAAGTGAGGAAATGTATGTAGGTGCAATTTTGTTGACGGCCTTGTATGTTAGTAGAAGAATTTTATATTGGATTCATTGAAATACAGGCAACCAATGTAGAGACTGACAGAGTGGCTCAGCAGAGGAAGAATGGTTTGCAAGGAAAATCAGTCTAGCCGCTGCATGCAAAATAGATTGTAGGGCTTCAAGTCTGACTTTGGGAAGACCAGTAAAGAGGGAATTGCAATAGTCGATGCGGGAGATGATGAGTGCATGAATTAAGGTTTTTGCGGTGTCTTGTGTCAGATATGTGCGTATTCTGGAAATGTTCTTTAGATGTATGCAACATGATTTAGATATAGAGTTGATGTGGGGAATAAATGAGAGTTGTGAGTCAAGGATTACACCTAGGCAGCGAGCTTGCGTGGTGGGATTTATGGTCATGTTATCAACAGAAATAGAAATGTCGGACAGGAGGCTTCTGTTTTTGGGTGGGAATATTAATAATTCAGTTTTTGAAAGATTGAGTATCAGTTGGCGAGTAGACATCCAAGATGAAATGGCAGAAAGACAGTCAGTAACGCGAGACAACACAGATGGTGAAAGATCAGGAAAGGATAGATAGATTTGTGTATCATATGCATAGAGATGATACTGAAATCCAAAGGAGCTTATTAGTTTTCCAAAAGAAAAGGTGTAGATAGAGAATAGCAGATGACCTAGGACTGTGCCTTGTGGTATTCCAACTGATAAAGGAAGCGGAGCAGAGGTGGATCTAGAGGAATTAGCACTGAAAAAGCGATTAGATAGGTAGGATGAGAACCAGAATAGGACAGTACCTTCAAGACCTAGGGATTGTAGCGTTTGTATGAGGAGAGAGTGGTCAACAGTGTCAAATGCAGCTGAGAGATCCAGGAGAATTAGAAGAGAGTAATGTTTTTTTCTTTTTGCTGTCATCAAATCATTGACAACCTTGGTCAGCGCAGTCTCTGTGGAGTGTTGAGAGCGAAAGCCTGACTGAAGAGGATCCAATAGGTTCTTTGCTGTAAGAAAGTGTGTGAGGCGAGTGTAGGCAATTCTCTCGAGAAGCTTGAAGGGGCATGGCAGCTGAGAGATGGGTCTGTAATTTTCAAGAGAGTTTGGGTCAGAACTTTGTTTTTTTAAAATGGGAATAATCACTGCATGCTTGAATAGTGATGGAAAAATACCAGTAGAAAGAGATAGATTACAGATTTTAGTTAGAGGGGGAATGAGCACAGGAGACGGGGACCTACTAATTTGTGAGGGAATGGGGTCAAGAGGACAGGAGGTAGAGTAGGAAGATGAGAAGAGAGTGTTAGAGGGTGTCTCTTCATTTGTGGGATTATATGAAGAGATTGTGTTAGAGGGTGCGACAAAGGAATTTAACTGGTTGCTTGTCAAGGGAGATGATATCATTTCAAGTCTGATCTTATCAATTTTGTCCTGGAAATAGGAAGCAAGATCCTGGGCACTGATGGTAGTTAGAGGATTTGGGGTGGGAGGATTGAGAAGAAATGTAAATGTGTTAAAAAGGCGTTTGGGGTTAGAATCCTGAGTATAGATGAGAGATTGGAAGTATGTTTGTTTTGCAGTGTTCAGAGCATTTCTATAGGAGTGGTAGATACCAGTATATGTGATGAAATCATTAGAGGTACAAGATTTACGCCAGTGACGTTCTGCTTTACGAGAAAGTTTTTAGTAGAGTTTGTGTTACTTTAGTGTGCCACGGTTTTCAAAGAAGTCTACGCGGATTATGTAGTGTTGCTGGAGCCACTTGATCAAGGGCAGTTGCTAGGGTTTGGTGAAAATGGGGTACTGCCCGATCAGGGGAGGAGAATGTAGAAATGGGGGTGAGGAGGTGTTGGAGAGAGTTGGAAAACTGTTGGAGATCAATAGAGTTGATATTCCTGCGGTTGTGAGGAAGCTTGGAAGAGTTTGACACTAGGGAGGCTAAAGAACTGGGGGTGAGCGAGTAGCTAATAAGGTGATGATCCGAGAGGGGGAAAGGAGTGTTAAGGAAATTAGAAACTGAGCATAGTCTAGAGAAAACAAGATCAAGACAGTGGCCATCCTGATGAGTAGCGGATTCAATCCACTGAGAGAGGTCAAGTGAGGATGTTAGAGAGAGTAGTTTAGAAGCAGCATTGAAACGTGGATTAGAAATAGGGATGTTGAAATCACCCATGATGATGGTGGGGATGTCAGAGGATAAGAAGTGAGGGAGCCATGCAGAGAAGTGTTAAAGAAATTGTTGGTGTGGTCCGGGGGGACGATAGATGACAGCAACATGCATAGAGAACGGGTTAAAAATCCTAACAGCATGTACTTCAAAAGATGTGAACGTGAGTGATGGGACATTTGGTAGAACTGTGAATGTGCACTGTGGGGAGAGAAGTAATCCAACTCCTCCTCCTTCTCTGCCTCCTGGTCTGGGGGTGTGGGTGAAATGGAGACCACCATGTGAAAGTGCTGCAGGTGAGGCAGTGTCTGATTGCATGAGCCATGTTTCTGTTATTGCTAGAAGATTGAGGTTGTTTGAGAGGAAGAGATTGTGAACGGAGGTAAGTTTGTTACAAACAGAGCGTGCATTCCAAAAGGCACATTTAAAGGACTCTGGAAGAGAGTGGAGACAGGTGATGCATTTGAGATTTGCTGGATTTCTGTAGTGTTCAGATATATGCATGTGGGAGAATTGAGGGGGACCTGGATTAGGTGATATATCACCAGCTAATAGAAGCAGGGAGGGAGAAAGGTAGGAAAGATGATTGTAAGGTGTGTGTCTTTTTAGTTTCTGGCAACAGGGTGAGGTTTTTAAAGTTATTGAATTTAAATAGGAAAAGAGTTCATGAGAGATAACTAGAGGTGAGTGAAGTAAAGAAGGGGCAATGTGGACAGAGGTTTGTGTTGCAGGATGGATGAGGGATGATATAGTCCTAAAGATAATGCCATGAAAAAAGAGAAAGAAAAATATTTTGGCAAGTATTGGGATTTATTAGTAAAATAGCAAAAAATTAGGGAATTAAAGGAATTACTTAATTGCAATGTCCTGTGTAATCAGAGAAGAAGTGCAGAGCTAGGCTGCAGCAAATGTAGTTTATTCATTGATGCCTGGATAGCATAGAGTAATGATGTGGGGAGCCATGTGGCGGATTGGGTGGAAGTGTTGAATGGAGAGTAATACAGAGTAGGTGATGGAGTAGCTGAGTTCTTGCAGAGTCATGAGAGAGAAGAATGGTTCAAAGTCATCATCATTTCTTCCTACTTGTGATGGCAGACAAAGCCTTGAGTAGAATTGAAAGTACAATGATGAGATAGGGGACTGAAATAGCTGTAGCATGGGGAGGGAGTGGCTGAGCAAGTAGTACAGCAGGCTGATTAAAAAGAGGGGATTTTACAAGGGAAATAAACTGACAGATACAACAAACGTTCATGAGTAGAAAATAAGAGCAGAGTCCAAAACAGTCTTCATGTTGTGTGAAGCTTGTATCCAGGGAGAGATGGACACATCAGGAGTAGAATATGGAGTTTCAGGTGAATAATGACTGTAGTCCTTGTGTAGTTGTGATAATAGGCAGAATGTTCTTTTCCTGTTTCCTCCTGTTTAACTCCGGTATAACTCCGAATTATGGTAGTTACATTTTTTTTACACTTCTAACTATATACACCAACTATGCAGCCATTCTACAATGAATTTGCATTTGCTTTCTCCCATTCAATTCCAAAAATAATGAATTAGTCTATATCGTTCTCTAGCTCCATCACTTATTCTAATCTGTCAGCCATCATATCTTCATCTCTACATGTATTCTTTGCCAGGGCCAAAATATGTCCTCATAATTTCACAGAATGTGGACTTTCAATTGCATTGTCAAGACATGCTTTGGCCAAAACAAATCTGCATCAATGTGTGTATTATACATCCTTACATGAGTGAGAAAGGCAACTAGTGGCCTATTTGAACTGTCTGTTTTATATATTTCTTACACTTTATTAATAGAACATTTAAGTATTATTTATATACATTCCATGTTTATATACATGGGTCTTGGGGACCACCTCCACTGCAAGTCTCGGGCAGTCCTCTTTACCCGGGGTTAGATGAAGCTTCCCCCTGGGGACTGATTCTTCAGCCCTCTCCATAAATATATACGTGTCCCTTGGTTTGATTCAGAAGACCAGCATTATTGCACAGAGCATAAAAGTAAAACAAGGTATGAAAGCTCTGCTCTTGGCTACCGATGAATGCTCTGCCCATCGAGAAATGCATAGTACTAGTGTTTGAGGTTTCTAGTATGGTGCAGGCCACCTTCGTCTGTTTACTTTTATAAATGTCTAACTCTATTCTTTCATACTACAATCCATCCAATGACCACTGCCTGTTACTGTATCTTCACTGTCTATGATAGATGCCCTGTACCATTCAAAATGTATTATGTGAATTGTCTTTGAAGATTTGTAGCATGGATGCAGACCACCTTCATATATCATCTTCCACATTTATTTATAAAGTGGTGAGGTTATTTAAAGCTCTGCTCCTGGATACCGATGAATACTCTGCCCATCGAGAAGTGCATAGTACTAGTCTTTGAAGTTTTTGGTATGGGTGCAGGCCACCTTTATCTATTATCATCAACATTTACTTATATAGCGATAGCAAATTACGTAGCACTTTACAATTGGGTATTTACTTGTCTAAATACTTGCTGATGCCTCTGTCCATCTAATGACATCTGATTGTTGCTGTCTCTTCACTCTCCATGATGCATATTGTCTAATGTTCCAAATTTAGTGTGTGCATAGTGTTTCATCATTTTTATCTCTTGCACTTTACACTAAATTTTTATTGTTGTTTAATTTATTTAATGGGCTTGCATCACTTGGTGGCACTACAGATAACATTTTTTTTTTTCTACATGCTGTTGCTGAATTTCGAAAATGCCCCGAAAAAACCCTCTCACGCAAACACCCTTTTTCAATATAGATGTCACTGAACGACCCTTTCAAAAATGACAAGTATTGAAAATTAGATTTTAAGCCATTTTTCCAAATACACTAACTCTCCCTGAAGTTACTTTCCGACCGTCAAGTGCAAAAGTACTATAGTCAGGAGTAACCAGGATACTCATTCACCATCCAATCACAAGCATTTTCCATGCTGGCCACATGTGATAGGAATTGATGGGAATTTTGTGTGTGAAGTATATTTAGTAACAATCCTTATTGAAAATATATAATGAGACCTGGGGGTAAATGTATGAATCTCCGGATTCTTCATCTCCGGCGTGTTCAGCCTCTTCAGCACTTAAATTTAAAGCGGCGCTGCATTGTAAAGGGAAACTTCCCTTTACAATGCAGCGCCGCTTTAAATTTAAGCGCTGAAGAGGCTGAACACGCCGGAGATGAAGAATCCGGAGATTCATACATTTACCCCCTGATCTCTGCCTGCCTTCAAGAGGTAACTGCATTTCCTGGCACACTCTGAGCAATGTAATAAAACACCTCACACAGAAAAGTGAGACATTACCAGCCACAACTTTCGATCTCTATATTATTCCAGCTAGCAATTAGGCCAAACTGAGCAGTATTTCAGGATAAAAACTGAAATATGTATTTCATTTAATTGAAAGGAGTAGCACTAAATGGATTGAAAGTTGGACTTTGGTGTAAAGTTTACACTTTTGCACAGTGCACAATCTAAAAATTTTCTGCAACTCCACACATCGAGGCACACTTCTGGTTTGTAGAGCCTATTCCCGAATTAGGAGAGGAGGGATGCACCATGACATTTTGAAAGTTAAATAATTGTATGAAGTCGGTTCAAATTAATAAACATCGATTTAATTGGCTTTATGTGAAACTATGTGAATAGCACATTACAGCATGAAAGGGCTTGTTACGCAATAACACTAGCGAACACTTCTAAATACATTTATACTCACACATACGTTTGTAAATAGTTCCCCTTAATAAAATTCCAGCTCATAGTCTTTTATATTCAAATGTAATAGATTTAATAGTTTAATATCATAATGTTAAAACCACTTTATTGACATCCAGGGTTCAAGATATAGGAAATACATGTTTAGTGTATACTAATCCAATATATACCCCCAAATATCTGCTACAATCAGCTAAGCGATTGCATCCTGCATATGCTAGTTATGGATGATAAAGGATTAATGCTTAAAATGCTATTGTGTTTGGAATGCAAATTGGCTGGTTTGAGCCAGTACATGTAGGCAACAGTTGAAGAGTTGCCCCCCACCCATGGAGAGCATCATTTGAACCAACATATGATCTGCATTGTACCGGACTGTCCTAAATCCTGAACCAATGGAATTTTTTTTTACGATTGTTCTGTTTACTCTATGACATCACCGCTTTTATGTACCATAAACTGTATATAAATCAGGCACTGTGACCATCATTCAGTCTACTTTGACCACAGGCTTCAGGACTGAATGACTGTTTAATTTGAATCACAACATAATAAAGGATTTGGTTTAAGCAAGAATATTTTTTAAAGGGGTAATAAATAAGTGTATGTAAAATATTCTTTAAAAAATTATTTAAAAAATGACTTTCAAGAATTTAAGATGCTTAGACATAGATGCACAGATAACAGGTTTGCACCACATTAGTGGTGCTACTGACCAGTCTACATGAGGAGGGCGTGGCTTGATGTTTGCGTCACTACCTTTGCCCCATGTGACAAGGGCCGTATTGACAAATCTAATAAAAATGAAGAATATATATCTGTATGAAATATTATGCCAGCTATTTCAATATGACCACCCTATAGAGGTCATTAAGCGCTCAATGTGGTCAATACTACTATACCAACAAACAGAGAAACTCTAAATTTTAGATAACTATAAAGCAATATATTTCATACACAAAAGAAAAATATTCTGCATCCAAAACTGACATAAAATGCATTTGGAATTATATTGGTACAAGGTGTAGGTTACATTCCAAGTTAGCTTGTTAGATTGTTAATAAAAAATTGAATTTCAACACTTCATCAAATTGAATTCTTCAAATTAATTTCAAACTATATATAATTTCTCTAAGCTTTACGTCTTTTTATACATTACTATTTGGATTTTGGATCCACTTAAAGGATCTGAGCTGACTATGAAATGACTAATTGTGTTACTTGCATCATAGTGGTGTGTATCACCCTGTAGGTCTCTCAGGTACAGAAGGATAATGTACCCACTCTAAATTGTTAGAGTTAATTTGTTTGATGAACTGGATCCAACCTGGCAAGATAACACTGTTGAGAAATATATATTGTGTCAGCCAAGTAGGCCGGGGCAGATTTGTTACACATATTATACTATAGATAGTGGATCTGTTATCCTGTTTAGTCAAACCATGGGAAACAGATACCGCTGCTATGATTCTCATGATAATTGCTGAAGCAGCACAAATTCCTAGACGACCACCTCTCATATAGTGTAAACTATTTTAAGTTCATCTGTAATGTTTACTTTGCTGTTATAGGAAATTCAGTAATGCTCATACTGAACCACCCACATCAGACATATGTTTTTTAATATTAGTTTAACTTCTTGAGAAAATTCACATACATACATATCAATCATATAATTGACAGCAAAATATCATAAAATATAACATCTAATTTTAATAATAATTTTAAATTAGTTTAAAATGTTTTATATTCCTATTGCAAGATTGTGTACTATGAAAGGAAACAAAGCTGAGAACAGTTTTATAACATTTTATAATATATTAAAAATATGTTTTACTTGTTAAGAAGCACAAGGGTACTCCAGTATCCAAGAATTGTTTAATTCAATAAAGTTATAAATCAGAGCTTATAGACAACACTAAATGTATCCTTGAAAAACTAATTTTTCAAATCTTAATGCCCAATAATAATAATAGATTCCATGTGGACAAATCACCAACACTATTCATATAATATACAAATATACAGTATTGCTTAGATTCTTAGACGCTCTAAACCCAGGATGTGTCTTAGAATCACCGGTGCATCTTTAACATTTTATTTTACACATAGGACTCATTCAGGGGGGTATTCAATTGTTAGCGAGATCGCTAAAATACTTGCGCTCGAAAAATATTACCGTTAATACGGTAATATTGCGTGTAAATACCGTTAATACGGTAATTTACTCGCTGGAAATTCAGCGAGTAATTACCGTATTAACGGTAATATTTTTAGAGCGCTCGATTTTTGGCGATCATGCCGTCAATTGAATACCCCCCTTTGTGTGCGTCTTACAATCGATGGTGTCTTAGAATTAAAGAAATACGGTATATATATATATATATATATATATATATATATTGTGACACCATCAGGGGAATAGGTTAGGTACCATCTCCGGGGGAAGATGGCGACGAACAGCAGCAGTAAACCACACAGGTTTCAGGTTAACAGCCACAGCTAGTTTATTCTACATCTTGCAAACAAAACAAAACAAAAACAAAATCCTAGCCGTCTGACTACTAGCTAAAACATTTAGTGACACCCTCTCTCAGGTGTTGGACCTTGTGCCCAAGCACACACTCAACACACACGCTCACCACAGCAGAGTCTATCAGGAACCAACCTGGGGAGGAGCCATCTGGCCTCCTCCCCAGGTTGAGAGATTGCATATTCTAGCTGCATTTTAACAGGCACCTTACAGGTGCATCTCCTGATCATTCTGTTTGGAGACTGGCAGATCAGAAGACCCGGACTGGGCCTTATGTATGGAGCCCACCCTTTCTTTCTCCATACATAACACCAGGGACCCTTACCATGTTTTATTACCACATGGAAACACTCTGTAGGAAGCTGTTCCCACACATCTACGCATTCTCCCTGGTGATTTAACGTACACAATGCTGAAAGCCTGGGACACATACCTCTGCCATTTAGCCTCCTTGCAGTGACTCTGTCACACTATATATATATATATATATATATATATATACACAAGTTAACCCGTGCATGATACTCATGCATTCTAGTCAAATCAAGCTACTTAAGGTGTTAAAAAGGTTCTTGTCATGCATTTGGGCCATAGCCCAGGCCTCCTCAGGGGAAGAGCGTTACTACCCGACGCAAGCGCCCTTTTTTATTGTGGTTTTGTCCACATGTCACCACCTCATCATTCTTCTCCATCACCTCATCCTTCATTTTCATCGCCACATCTATCCAGATGTCTATCCAGACACAGGGATCTCTCTCAGCGGTCCTGAGTATCACACTCCTCTCACTCTGTCACCCCCGGCAACCACCAACCACTCCCCACTGTCACCCTCGGCAACCACCAACCACTCCCAACTGTCACCCCCGGCAACCACCAACCACTCCCAACTGTCACTTCTACTTCAAGAAATATATATATATTTTTTTAAAATCTTTGTAAACACTTTTAACAATTAACAAATTAAATTAACAAATTAAATTAACAAATTAAAAACATCTTAGTATACCAAATTTCAGCCCTTTCTGATTTTTTTTTCCACACACACTAAGAATTTAGTAAGTCAGTGTATAACTCCGCCCAGCAGGTGGCGCTGCAGCTTGGTGTTTTTTTAAACATGTGTATATAATACAAGAGTTGTGTAAATGAATAAACTGCTTTGAAAGGCATTGTAATGCATATATCATTACAGGAATTAGTCCCCACCCCCTGGTGAAGATAGGCATGGTCACTGGGGGGATGTCTTATTGTAATAGCTATGCGATGCTCACCCTCCTGGTTTCCCCACACTTGGAGAAAGTGGCTATCTTTCAGCTAGGACCCTGGAGACGGAGGGAAGTCTCTGGTCCCTGGTAGAGGGTGTGCATGGCTCTTACCACAAGGCATACATTTTCAGTAGCTCCCTATAGGTATAGAAAAGGGGGAAAAATCCATAAGAGTAAGAGTACCAGAATACTATACTATAGTACCATAGCTATTGTAAAAAAAGGAAATATCAAAAATGAATAATTCATATTTTTTTCTGACAAACTACCTATGTATTATAATAAAGGTATATTATACCATATAGCTTTACTCTATACATTCACAATTTCAGCTCTATACTGTATGTGGGACATCCAATCATACTAAAATGGAGGGCAACCATGAGAGTACCAGACCTGCTCTGCCGAAAATGACAAGTAGGTTATTCTAAAGTGTTGGTGGTTATGTATCCTTCATCTCCCACACCTGAGCATCATGGTGTGAACAAATCCCTATCCTGTTTCCTAGGATTCTGTTGGGATGAAGGTAATAGAATTTCAATTGACTATAATTTAGGACACAACCTGATATGATGCTCTGTTAAATACTTTTGTGGCACATGCAATTAATGATATTTTCCTCAGGATGAGGGCCTAAATAAAATATTTAATGTCAGTGCTGAAATATTAAACTAATAAATAGGAATGTACATGACTGCCCCTCAGATAAAAGTTTTTTTTAAAACATTTAAAACATTATTTCAGTGAGCCCAGGTAATTAGGTGAAGGTGTGACTGTCTTTCTGGAAACTCACTTTACATTTATAGATCATAGCCATGCATTGCCTTTGATCCTGTATGCCATTTCCTATTTAGAGGAGACTGTCTAATAAGTCAGGGTAAAAACAAAGTCCCCACTAGGTGTAAGGTGTAAATTAGACAAATCCATGTGCTAGAGGAACCATTTAGGACAAATAAAAAATATAAAAATATAAACTTCAAAGAAAATGCCTTCATATTTCATATTTTGGGATATTAGTGCACCATTCTGTACTTAGGGGCAACACAAGGGTTGTGAGTTACTGATAGCAGCTGTATAGGAAAACAACAGTAGTTAATATCTTTTCAGAATGAAATTTGATATTGTTGTAATTAAATCATATTTGATATGTAAATTTGTGGGAGGTTATGACTGATTTATTGAAAGGAAAGTTATGTCTCTAGGGTATGTCTAAGAAAAGTTATGGAAGGTCAAAACTTTTGGACTATTTTCAGACAAGCCATAATTGACACCCAGAGGATGTTTCCTCCCTCACAGATTGTCAGCTCTTGGGGCTCAATCTAATTGAGGACTGTCCATTGAATTCTGCCTTGCCCCGGGCATGCAGACTATGATCTGTAAATTTTAATAAAAATAATAATAATAAAAATAATAATAAAAAGTAAAAGTAATCCTACATAAGGATTATTTCATTTAAAGGATTATTATGAAAACAGTCATGTACATAGGAGATGTGGAGAATCTTGTTGGTTCCAGTGGCCACATTGCTGATCTGCAAAGCACAAAACAAGTCAAGTTTAGGGAATAGGGAATGATTTTCCTAGTCACCCTAGTTTCTACAATTGATGTAGTAGGCATATGTAACAAACAGGATTCCAAGGGGTCAAATTCAATTGTCACATATTTTTACTGACATTACGGTAAAATGTAATGCAGTTTTTCGCACCTCTATAGGGCGTGAGCAGAAAATAGAGTTACTTCAGAAAAAAAAAAGATGTCTCACGGCCATTTTGGAGGCACATCGCACAGATATTTAGGGTATTGAATCTGCTCTGAAGATTTTGACTGTGAAAGGTTTTGTGTTCCCTACAGCTCAGTGATACCAGCCTCCACTTTAAGTAATACAAGATGAGTGTTTTGTCTAAAGCACCGGGATATGAAATAGTTCATACATCATACTTGCCAACTTTTAATTTTTCACCTCTGGGAGATCCCGGTGGGGGGTGGGGGTGGGGGGTGTTGCTGGAAGGCAAAAAGGGGCAGGACGGGCCAATCGCTTCATTTGACCCCACTCCCACAATGAAATTGACATTTTGTTGTGTGGTGGAGGGGGGGGCAAAATTACACAATTCCCTTTGAATCGTGTCATTGAGGCTCACAACCTGCCCACTTCTCTAGGAAGTGGGCAGGATGCGGGAGAATTGCCTGTTCTACCAGGAGTCCGGGAGTCTCCTGGACATTCCAGGAGAGTAGGGATGTGTGTCATGCATACAACTTTGTGCAACTGCAATTTGTCGACTTGTGATTCTTAATTCCTATTTTCCTATAACTCCCACTGCAATTGCAACTTTAAACATAGGATTATTAGGAATACGTTCTTAAAACTGCTGTGCTACATTAAGAATTCAGGATGAAAAATAATTTTTGGATTTGTAATACCCTGCAAATCACAGGTATATTACTGCATGCACTCATTCAGAAGACTATAGTTTCCCGGAGTGTATCTGGGAAGTTATGTGCAAATTGTGTGGGCCATGTTTTGATGTGAAGTGTGCTATAAAGGCTGCCTGTGATAATGAAGGATCTTCCCACAAAGAGCCACTGAATGCTATTGTTTTGTCCTGAGGGATTTTTGCAGCTAAAGTTTCCTTCTGGGCTGACTTAAAAGCCAGCCCAGAAGGAAAAAACTTTATAGTAAAGGAAAAGACCTAGTTTGTCACTGCCAATGTGATGTCAGTAGGACTCATATGAACACAGATAAGTTTATGGCTATTTTGCTATGTTCAAGTTATTTAAGTGAGACATCAAACCATTAAAGCCTCTGACCAGGACTGTTATTGCTATTGCGAGGTGTTATAGCACTGTCTGAAGGAAAAGTTTGTTCCAACCAAATCTGCTGTATTTAAACTTATCTGCAAACTAGAGAGCAATCAATTGTCACAAGAGTTTGCCTATATTGCATCAGAAGTTTGATTCTATTGTGAAACTGCCTAAAATGGTTGCTAAATAGAGAATTGCAAGTTGTTTAACTGTACAGTTGCTGTGAGAGGTTTGCTTAGTCCAGTAGACGGACTGCTAAGTGGACACAGTTCTTTAGACTGGAAATCGTTTATTGTGCAGACATGCTTTTTACATTGAGCTTGGGTAAGAATTGCTGTTTACGCATGCGTTAAGTTGATTGCTGATTTCATCTTATACAAGTAAATAAGCTTCATGTTTCAGCTGAAACTTCTCTTAAACCTGTGGATTACAATTTACCCCTTTTGGTTTTATCCATCATAAAGTGACCCTAGTCTACAGTCATTTCTTCTAAAGCATCTAACCTGAGCCAGCTGGATTAATCCTTGTTGCATCTACTTATCTGCCGCTGTGGTAAAACCCTATGGCACAAGCAAAGAGAATAAACCAACAAGTTTATGCAGTTTAAGCCCCGTGTTTTTTGTTTTAGTCCAAAACTACTGGGATGACCTCTGCCTCTCTACTAAACCACCTGGCCTGTAGAATCCTTCCTTACACTGTCTCTGGGGTGCCAACCATCCGTCCTGTTACACATTGATCAAGTTTCTTATTAAAATGAGAGCTCACCTAGCTCTTCATTGGGTCTGATAGGGAAGGTCAGTGAATGTCATGCTGAACACTAAAATAGAGGGTGTACCTGCTGTATTGACACAACTGAACCAGGAGTTCTGGAGTCTAATATGCCCCCAGTGTTCACCCAGGAACACCGCAGGTTGTAGCTCTTAAGGACAGTTCTAGCGAGGTAGCTTGAAACCAGTCGGGTGGAATAGTAAACGGGTCAGGTCAAAACCAACCGGATGGAGCAGGTGGAAAAGGAATAAGCAGCGAGTAGTAAGGAATAGACCAGGTCAAGACCAGATCATCTAAAGATGCCAAAATCGAGAAGAGGAAGCAAGTGTCAAATCTGAGATCAATCAAATTGCAGCACAAGCACAGAAACACCAACAGAACCTCATCTAAGACAATTGATATAGGAAAAGTGCCAGAGAGGGGTTAAATAGAGCATGGAAGTAGGAAGGGGCAGACAGCAGGGTCAGTTGAGCACCCTGCTTCCATTCTGCACATAATGTAGAACGCTTAACAACGGGACGCACAAGTACTTCAAGAAGGCGCGTATCTGTTGCCAAGCAGAAGGACACTCCAATCTACGAGGCAGAAGGTGTGCCATGTTGCCTAGCAACGGACGGGGCACTTCAGCGTAGAGGGACGGCGACTGACACTGAAGGATCCTCATATTGTGTCACTTGTCAGCCCTTACTCTCTTGTATTTCTGAGATACACTCTATTCAGTTATTTTTATTTGACATTCTGGTGCCCTGAATGGAGATGTCTGTATGGCCTAACCCTTATAAAATGTAACACAAACAATATTGTAGCAATAATAGCATTGGTAGTTTCAGTTTATTATGGAATAGTTGGTGACTGTATGTCAGAAATACTTGTAAATAACCTAGTTGCATAGCTTTGCTAAATATAGAGATATTGAATCTCTAATCCTGAATGTTTGGGAGTTTTCCGGCTGAGGGTTTTTTCTGTAATTTGGAGGACCATGCCTACAATATACTAAAGTGTATTTAAAAATGACCTGTCTTTCCTCATACTAACCAGGCATTATCATATTCATTAATGTGATCAGCAGTGCTCCTCACAGTAACTATTGAAGGAAACTCTCATTGATCATGCCTGCGTGTATGACATTATTTTTGAAAAACAACAGTTGTTTAATTTTATTCTTTCTGGTTTTGAAACATTTGGAATAACAGGTTAGAATACGCTTCATGTTTGAAGCAGCAACATTGCTACACAAGTGTAGATATTTCACTGTTTTTTCCTATCCAAGCATAACTTGCATTTTATCTACACTATTTTCTCCAGATGGTTAATGGCTGTGTGATAAGCCAGGAAAAGACTTTAGCAAACATATTGCTATACTGTTTCTTAGCAGTTAAGAAAAGATATTGCAAGAAAGGGAGATTTTATCATTGCAGAATGAAACTAAAATTTCACTAAAAGAAGTCTGTAGGCAATGTCTGATCTAGATTAAGATCGTCTGTAAAACAGACGCCTTTTATTGATTAAACTTGGGGAACAAATATATTTAATGTATATTCAAAGTAAGAAGAAATGTTTTCTTTGTTTTTTAAGTGTAAATAAAAACATTAAAAGGAAATATTTATACTCTATGTTTAAAGGATTTGACTAGTCCTAGCTTTGACTTGGCTAAAATAATTTACTTACATGGCCTGATGCAGAGTTGATTGCTTAATTAACGCAACTGACGTTTAAAAAAAAAAAGGCAGCAAATCAAGATGCGTCTGGCTCTCCATTGGCAATTTATGTGCCTGGATTACACCAGGTCAGGGCCAGATTAAGGGAATGGAGGCCCCTGGGCTAAGGGGGCCTCCATTCCCCCGTGAGGCCCCCCTTCCGTGATCCGAGCCGCAACCCCCCCTTCCCCCCGTGATCCGAGCCGCTCCCCCGGTGAATCGAGCCGCCCCCAAGGCACTTACCTCCTTCCCCGGCGCGCTGTACGCTCTTCACTGAGGAGATCTCGTGAAAGTGAGACTCATGAGATCTCCTCAGTAAAGAGACTACAGCGCGACGGGGAAGGACCGTAGTGAAAGTGCTCAGCACTTTCAAGGGCCCCCTGGATGCCCGAGGCCCCTGGGCTGTAGTTCAGTTAGCCCTAGGGTTAATCCGGCCCTGCACCAGGTACATAAACAGTGTATTTACAGCCATTTGCAGAGCATCTGTGTATGGGCGGAAATCTGCATATTCACTTAAACCAAACCTGAACCCAAATACGCATATAGTCTCAATTAGACTCATTAACAATTAGATACTACTGGCTTTGACCAATTAAATCATATTAACCCTTTTTCATACATACTCTGGATTTAGATTTCCTAACACATCCCCAGCGCCATAACGAGGGTGGTGCGGCTAATGCGACTGCCCAGGCTCAAGGTCAAGGGGCGCTAAAGCCTTCCTGTCACAACATGCAAGCTCCAGGGCTTGCTTGGGGCTACCACAGAGCGGAACGCAGTATGAAAGGTGAGGGGGAGAAATGGATTAAGGAGCGCCAGTGCATTGCAACACATGGAGGCATCTCCTTGAAGCTGGTCTGCCTTAAAACTTTGGCTGTTTGGCTGTCGGGACAAAGGAGCAATCTTGGCACGGTGCTCCATGCCCACGGATGGCCCACCATCCTCTCTAGCCCAGCAAGCTGCATGATGATGCTCCTCTTCCTGAACAACCCACCAGCTTCTCCCTTCTACAGCTACCTGTCCTCTTGTGATGTAGGTAAGTAATATACTCAGCATGAGTTTCTCTCCCCCTCCCTCCCTACTGTCTACCAGTCAGCCTGTCTCTCCCTCCCTCCCTTCTGTCTCCCTCTCAGTCTGTGAGCCTGTCACTCCCTTCCTCTCTTCTACCTAGACCTCAGCATGTGTCTCCCTCAGCTTGTGAGCCACTCTGCCGCCCCTTCTTAATGTCAGGGTTGATAGAAGGCAAATAATCCTATGTATTAAATGTAAATAATATAATTCATTCTCGGGATGGAGGCCTGATAGTTAATCATGGTGTTTTGATTGAATGTCTTGGCTGTATGGGGGGAAATAGGCATATTTATTAATGGGAATGCTATCAAATAAATGCTGGGCCTGATTGGGTGAAAGGCATGATTGTTAAATAAAAAAGAACTACTGATTTAATATCCGGCTAGTTGGTGGGGAGGGAGGCCTAGATTGTTAACTCACTGCTCAGATTTCCTGGAGGTAAATAATAGCTATCTGTTTTCCAAACAGGGCTGCAACATTCCAGGATCCGGCCAAGCAGCAAATTCGCTTTAGACACCAGCAGCAGAAAAGGTCGGGGAGCACAGGTTTGTAGAATGGTCTTGCACTGGTAGAGGGCAATGCAAGTCACCACAATAGGATGGCTACACCTCCCCGGTGGTGCGCCACCGAGATGGCAGCATATACTGCTACCAAGATGGGGGGGTAGGGGAGGGGGCGACAGTGCTCTCTCTTACCCAGGGCACTAAAATATCTCGTTATGGCTCTGCGCATGGCCATTACTACCTTATTATGTTCTACAACCACTTCACATAAGTTTAACGATTTAAAATACACTATAACTAGATTCATATATAAATTCTATATTAAACACTAACACCTAAGTATTATTTTGAAGGTACACTACAATAGTAGAATGTGTGTAATGATTGTGGCGTAGTTTGTTGTTAAACTATACTCATACTAAAGTATTACACAAATAAATATGTGTTTGTGCTAATGCTTATTTTTATTCTCTTTCTTATACTAAAAACTATGCATTTACCATTGCCAATGTTATGTCACTGGTCAATTTAAATCCAGTAAATACTTGTGCACCTTCACGGCAACATGTATTCTTTGCTGTGTAAAACACTAAGACATTAATCACATTGTTCCCTAAAACCATAGTCACTTATTCTTAAAAGAAACAGACAGATGTGATCCAAAACACGTTGGGCCTGAGTCATTAAGAAAAGCAAGGCAAAAAAGGATTAAATATTCTCTGGGACAAACCATGTTACACAATGCAAGGGGTGCCAATTAGTTTATTACTTTGCGCATAAGTTAAATACTAGCTGTTTTTCTATGTAGCACACAAATACTTGATAGCTTTATTTTTACACTGGAGTTTGAAGTTGATCTAGGTCATGCCCTATACCAACTATAAATCCGTCCCCACATTTTAAATTTAACTCCCCCTCCAATACAAAATGGTTTTACCCAGGTGCAAGGTTACTACTTTTTTATGCTTTGCTCTCCTTAATGACTCGGGCCCGTTATCTTATATACAGTCCTCAAACAGATCATGTTCTCCAGACATCATTTCATGTTTTGTATCTCTGGACATGTCGGTGCCGGCAGGCTTCTGTTAACTCATCCCCAGCTGCAAATGTAGAAGAAGCAAGATGAACACACTACAATCACAGTACTATTTATTTTTACATCATTACACACTGCATAAATCATTTTGCTCAATAATCATTATCATCAATATCAGCTATTTCTATAGCGCTACTAATTCCGCAGCGCTGTACAGAGAACTCACTCACATCAGTCCCTGCCCCATTGGAGCTTACAGTCTATATTCCCTAACATCCACAAACACACATAGACAGACAGAGAGAGACTAGGGTCAATTTGATAGCAGCCATTTAACCTACCAGTATGTTTTTGGAATGTGGGAGGAAACCGGAGCACCAGGAGGAAACCCACACAAACACGAAGAGAACATACAAAGTCTAAGGCTGTGGTAGGGAATATAACACATGACCCCAGTGCTGTGAGGCAGAAGTGCTAACCACTAAGCCACCACGGTGCCCACATAAATGAGGGTTGATTGGTGGACGTGGGTTTTTTTTGATCATTTTTATTGTCTTTTATGCCATCGAAATATACTTTGTAAGCATTAACATGTCATACATCCTTGTTGCTGTAATCGTGTACATATTGGGGGAAGGGAGGGACAAAAATGTGAAAACATAAGGTAATACAATACAAATAATTCAAACACCTACAAATTGTATGAAGTTATACCTACCCAGGCCCAACATGGCCTCATCTAAGGCCTAGAGTGTTGGGCCTGGGTAGACTAGGTGGTATATTTACTAAACTGTGGATTTGAAAAAGTGGAGATGTTGCCTGTCGCAAACCATTTAGATTCTAGCTGTCATTTTGTAGAATGTACTAAATAAATGATAACTAGGATCTTTTCAAACCCACAGTTTAGTAAATATAATCTCTAAGTCTCTGTGTTGTTCTCCTGTGAAATACACAAAGACAATAGTTACTGTAGATTCTTTGCTTTTAAATCAATAACTACCCAGCTCTATGGCACACTTATATCCATCCTAACAATCTTTTAGGTTTTTGGCATGTTTTTTTCTTCTCTTTAAATGTACCTTACATTATTGTATTCTTCTCTTTAAATGCACCTTCCCATTATTGTATTCTTCTCGTTAAATGTACCTTACATTATTGTATTATTTTCTTTAAATGTGCCTTACATTATTGTATTCTTCTCGTTAAATGTACCTTACATTATTGTATTCTTCTCTTTAAATGTACCGTACATTATTGTATTCTTCTTGTTAAATGTACCTTACATTATTGTATTCTTCTCGTTAAATGTACCTTACATTATTGTATTCTTCTCTTTAAATGTACCTTACATTATTGTATTCTTCTTGTTAAATATACCTTACATTATTGTATTGTATTCTTCTCTTTAAATGTACCTTACATTATTGTATTCTTCTTGTTAAATGTACCTTACATTATTGTATTCTTCTCGTTAAATGTACCTTACATTATTGTATTCTTCTCTTTAAATGTACCTTACATTGTTGTATTCTTCTTGTTAAATGTGCCTTACATTATTGTATTCTTCTCGTTAAATGTACCTTACATTATTGTATTCTTCTCTTTAAATGTACCTTACATTATTGCATTCTTCTCTTTAAATGCACCTTACATTAAACCTGAAGATACATGTTTCAGAGGATGGCCATAGTAAATTAGTCACCACTAGTAAACCTAATATTGTCTTTTACATTTCTTGGTAGGAAACATATCTTGAAGTAAAACCTTAAGATAACAATTACAAAGCAGTTGTTTCCCTTTCTGTTTGTGTATGTGTGTGTGTGGGGGGGGGGGGGGGGTGCACAGTCTCCTCTAGGATTTGGACATATTTGAGATGTTCAAAAAGAAAAGGAAACAGTTAAAAAAATTGGTAACATTTTCAATTCTTCTGTTGAGCTTGCAGAGCAGTTGGGCTGTCTCCACCACAATTCACTCCTCGCCTTTCAAGTTTTTTGATGGAATATTTGCAGCTCATCTCCTGGCGAATATGCTGCAGTAATGTACCCATCTTGCTTGCTGATTTCCTCGGCATGGCACCGCCATACCAAGTTCATCATCAGTTATTTGCAGAGCTCCTCACATGTGGAGTTAGCAGCTTGCATGTCTGCAACAGAATGAAGTTTTTCAACAAAGAGAACGATGATTGGCTGTGTGATCACACAAGGGCTGTCCTTGTCAAAGTACACATGTGGAGGACTTACCTGGCCGGGGCCGTCGTCATCCCTCGGGCGGCGGTCCCCTCCGTTCAGCCGGGACGGTGAGCCAATCAGGGCTCACCTCCCGGCCATTTCAAAAAGAAACATGGCGACGGACCAATCCGGGCCCGCCATGTCATCACGTGGCGTCGCGTCGACGCTACGTGATGACGCTAGCGCGGCGCCGACTATTTAAGTCAGCGCGCGCGCCGCCATGGGCAGTTCGACGGCGGAGAGAGTCAGAAGAGGACGTGTCGCGGAGAGCTGCGGGATCAAGACCAGAAGAGAAGCCAGCGGAGACCAGCAGTGGCGGCAGAGAGCCCTTGTTAGGGCTAAGAGCGCCTCTGCTGCCTGAAGACCGGCGGGATCAAGAACAGAAGCCGGCGGCAGAGCAGAGAAGCAGCGGCAGGCGGGGAAGGAGTCCAGGAGAAGCTCCCCGAAGACAGCCCCAGGTAAGGCCTTGCCAGGCAACTCCTCTCCCGGGCCCACGCCCGCAGTACATGTAATAAAGTCGGGCACAAGGCCCGTGGCACGTGAATTAGGGGCACAAGGCCCAGGGACCTGGGCACTAGGCCCCAACGAAGTAGTGGGCCAGTAGGCCATTAGTATATTGATATAAAAGGGGACAAGCCCCTGTTAGATAGCAAGGGGGACTCTGAGCCCCAGAGGTACAAGGGCACAAGGCCCTTAGGTAGTTAGTGGCCTAGAGGCCATAGGAAGGCCGGAGGGCCTGGTTAGGGGCTGGTAGCCCATCTGCTATTAAGGGCACAAGGCCCTCGGTTAGTTAGGAAGGCCACAGGCCTCAGGCAGGGGCTAGGACCCCTAGGTAGTAGGGCACAAGGCCCTAGTGAGTGGGCTCAGAGCCCTGAGTTAGAGAGGGGGCTGAGGCCCATTAGTCAGAGCAGAAGGCTCTGTGTGTAGCTGGGCAGAGACCCATGGTGTGTAGGGCATAAGGCCCTGGTGGTGTGTGGTAGAGGCGTGGGAGCCTCGTGAGAGTAGGCGCGGTCCTGTGTTCGGGTAAGTAGCGGGCAAGGTACTGTATACTGTATCTATTTATTCTGTCTGTGTGGCGAGTGTAGTTTACATTACAGTATCTTGGTGTGCTTTCTAACTGTGTCCAGGGGCAAGACGTCAGGCCCCCATTAAAGGTAGGCTCTTGTTTCCTGTGGTTTTCCTGTGTTAACCCGTGCTGTGGGGGGACAAGTGTAAGTACCAGCATACACATAGTCAGGGGAGAACACACGTAGTTTTCCTGTCCCTTAGGTCCCCGGGGTCACACTGGTACCCAGAGGGGGGTGGCTGAGTGAGTTGGTGGCAGTACAGCACACCTTGAGGCAGTTCCAGGGGCGGCCGTGGTTCTGATCAAGGGTCCTCAAGGCCGGTTCCGTGCAGGTGGACCTGTGGTTCCGGACGTAGGGACACGTGTGAGATACCCGAGTACAGGCAGTCGGGCGGTTCAGTTCGATCGGCTGTTCCGTGCGGCAGTCGGCCCGCGGGTTAGTGTGCTGTTTTACTGAGCCTCAGCCGGGCTTAAAGAACCCGTACTTAGGGCCTGTGTGTGACTCCATAGCAAGAAGGCAGCTTCTTGGTACGACCTGGGTGAGGGGGTTAGGAACCGCCCTCCGGTTTAGGCTGTGAACACCGGCTGGTGTTCCCCGTAGCGTGTAACTAGTAGTTCCGTTAGTGCACCACATTTAGTTAGTCCTAGTGTTTGACTTAGTTGCGTTGCCGACCATTAGAACGTTGTTAGGGTCGGGTCGCCGTTGTAGTTAGTCCAGTTTTGTGGGTGCCATCTTAGTTCACGGAGAGCGTAGAGGGAGGCTGTGTGTTCTTGTCATCCGCAGGAGTCGGGAAGGTGCAGGAGAACCGGATCGGAAGTGGGAGTGTCCCGGTGAGTATCACGCTCGATTCCTCCTTTCGGTTAGGCCCTCACCGGCAGGTGTGTGAGGCACTTGAGGCGGGATTAGTCCTCGGATTAGTCTTGGCCTTCAGTGCCTGTAGTCCCCCGCGTCTTGGCAAGAACAAAGTGAGGAGGCGGCAAGGAGCTTGGACTGACCGTGTCCTCGTCCCTTGCCGTAGTCTCGGACAGCCCTTACTTGGTAGACTCGGTTTAACTGTGTGTTTCCCTCTTAGGTGTTACTTGCGGGCGTCCGGAGAAAACCCAAACCGGGACCGAGGTGGGATCCAGTCATCCACGCGGATCGTGGTAAATTCGGAGGTATTAGGAGTTAGTCGCCCTGTGAGGCACATCTCCTTTAGGGACCTTACATTTTGGCGTAGTCGGCAGGATCCGCGTTCGTGATGACGGATTCACGACCAACCACGCCTTCCCCCGAGCGCAACCCGCCTAATGTGATGGCTGTGGGTGCCGCGTTGTCCCACCTGCCGAAGTTCGATGGAAAGAATCTTGCTTTCGCCGACTGGCAGGAACGGCTGCATGGCACTGCCCGGTTGTATCATATCACCGGTGCCATGAAGGTGGAGCTGGCTCTGAACGCCCTGGAAGGGGATGCCAGGAAGACGGTTCTTCTTCGACCCAAATCAGATAGGGACACCCTGGACGCCATCTTCAAAATCTTGGGAGGATTGTACGGTGACACCTCCTCTGCGGCAGTTCTGAGGAAGAGGTTCTTCGGGCGTGTGCAGAGAGAAGACGAGAGTCTGACCCAGTTTGGCAACGCTCTCCTAGAATTGGCGGGAGAACTCTGGCAGAGAGACCCACGGGGGTCGGCCGCCATGGGAGACTCGGATGTGCTACTGCGAGACCAATTTGCCCTGGGGCTCTGGAACGTGCCACTCCGGCACATTCTACTGGACAAGGTGCGGGACCAACCTCACCTGGCGTTCCAGGAAATACAAGCGGAGGCTGTGTCCCGGGACAGAGATGATCACTACGGGCCTTATGCGGTAGCGCCCCAGCAAGTCCTGCTCACCAGTAGCCCGTCCGAAGCAGAGGCCCAACCGTTGGAGAGTTGTGTGAAAGATCTAAAGGAAGCTCTCTTAGCCATGAAGGAAGAAGTCGCCCAATTGCGGCAGGAAGTCCGTCGGCCGAGGGATCGCCGAAGTGAAGGGGGACCTATAGAGGAACGGCGAAGCGCCCCCAGGTCCCAGCAGGGCCCAAGACCGGGCGTTCGCTGCTGGAGATGCCAACGCGTGGGACATTATGCCCGAAACTGTCCCGAACCTCCAAACCAGGCACCGTTAAACTAGAGTCCCTCGCGGTGAAGGGGCCACCCGCGGGGGAGATGGGGGCAAACCCCAACTTCACCAACTCTGCTGATTTGGTGGGGGAGTGCCCTACCGTAGTAGCCACGTTAGGGAGTAAACCACAACAGTGTCTGCTGGACACGGGGTCTCAGGTGACCACTATGTCGGAGCGGTGTTTCCTGGAAAACTACGCTCACCTGCAGAAGAGCCGGGCCCAAACGTGGATTAAGCTGACCGCCGCCAACAATTTGCCCATCCCTGTCGTGGGAGTAGTCTGGTTGGAAATTGAAGTATGCGGACAGACCTTGGGAAAGAAGGGCATTCTGGTGGTTGGTGGAAAAGAGCTTCGTCATGGCCCGGTGATCCTGGGGATGAACGCCCTACAAAATTTGGATCAGGCCTTATTCCACGCCAAAGGGGCTCGATACTGGAGAGAGTTGGACGTACCCCGGCCCGTGCAGCAGGTTTTTCAGAGGATGGTACGACGGTGTGATGAAGAACCGACTGAGTCGGGACTGGAGCTCCTTGGCTACCTACGGACCAACTATCGACAGACGGTCGAAGTACCCCCTGGTCAGGAGGTGCTGCAATATATGGAAGTGAGGACAAACCGGAGATTAGAGGGAAGAGTGGTGTTGGTGGAACCGGTCAGTCCGGAACGAACGGCGGAAGGACCTCTTGTTGCCCGTGCGTTGGCCAGGGTACATCGAGGAAGGGTACCCGTGCGGTTATGTAATGTGCAGGACCATACTCAGACGATGGGGCCTGGTACGACTGTCGCTCGAGTTATCGCCGTAGAAGCAGAACAGATTGGAGATGACCGGCAGATACTTCTCAAACCCGCGTCAGGACAACAAGGGGGCTTGGCGGTCCAGGTGGAGGGTGACGATAGCCTGTCCCGCGAGTGGAACGGCAACACCATTTTGGAACAAATGGATGTTTCCTTGGAAGGGATCGAGCCTCGAGATGTTACCCGTTTACAGCAGATATTGTGGGCCAGACAGAAAGTGTTCTCCCGAAGTGAAGAGGATTTTGGGTACACGGAGGAACTGGAACATAATATCCGTACCGGAGACAGTCTGCCCATTAGGGAGAGATATCGGCCAATCCCGCCCAAGTTGTACCAAGAGGTCAAGCTGATGATTAGGCAGATGTTGGATAGCCACGTGATTACCGAAAGTAAGAGCCCGTGGGCAGCTCCTATCGTCTTAGTGCGGAAGAAAGATGGCGCTATCAGGTTCTGTGTGGACTATCGGCGGTTGAATAGTTGTACTGTCCGCGACGCGTATCCATTGCCCAGGATTGAGGAATCGCTAGCTGCGCTAGGAAAGGCGAGATATTTCTCCACTCTGGATCTTGCCAGCGGATACTGGCAAGTACCAGTGGCGGCAGAGGACCGGCAGAAGACGGCCTTCATCACACCAATGGGTCTGTTTGAGTTCTGTAGGATGCCGTTTGGGCTCACTAATGCTCCCGCCACCTTCCAACGGTTAATGGAGAGATGTCTGGGAAACCTGAACTTCGACGCTCTCCTGATCTATTTGGATGATATCATCATCTTCGCTCCCACGGTCAAGGAACATCTGGATCGACTCGACGTCGTCCTACAGCGCTTGGAGAAGTTCGGCCTGAAGTTGAAGCCGCGAAAGTGTCATCTTCTGAAATCTCGGTTGGAATACCTGGGACATATTGTGTCCCGGGATGGGGTGAGCCCCACTCCGGATAAGGTTTCTGCGGTGTTGGACTGGAAGATCCCTCGAACGGTGACGGAACTGAGAGCATTTCTGGGGTTAGTGGGCTACTATCGGAGATTCATCAAAGACTTCGCGAAGGTGGCTGGCCCGCTACACGAATTATTGAGGGGCGTTGCCACTACGGCTAAGAATCAAGCCATAGCCTGGGGAGACGCTCAGGAAAAGGCGTTCACGACGCTCAAAGAAGACCTGACGACGGCTCCAGTGCTGGCGTACGCTGACTTCGAAAAGCCCTTCGTTCTGTATACTGATGGAAGTCTCAAGGGCCTGGGGGCCGTGCTAGCACAAGTCCAAGACGGCAAAGAACGGGTCATTGCCTACGGAAGCCGGAGCCTGCGGGATTCAGAAAGAAACCCCGATAATTACAGTGCCTTTAAGCTGGAGTTGTTAGCAGTGGTTTGGGCAGTAACCGAAAAGTTCACGGAATACTTGACCGGCGCTGAGTTCGACATAGTGACCGATCACAATCCCTTGGCCTACTTGGGCACGGCCAAGTTAGGGGCGCTGGAACAGCGCTGGATGGCTCGGTTGGCCAAGTTCGGATATAAGATCCGGTATCGACCCGGAAAGGCTAATGGAAATGCGGATGCGTTGTCCCGTTATCCCCTGCAAGGGCCGGAGGGGCCTAGTGATGAGGACAGAGAAGGGGAGGAGATCCCGGATCTGACCCAGTTGACATCTCCTGTTTGTGCTCTGAGTGTGCCCAAGACGACCGTAGATTGGGCCGAACGGCAGGCTCAGGATGCTCCATTGCGGTGTGTCCGCCGATGGAAGCAACAGGGACATTGGCCCTCTAGTGAAGAACGGCGTCGACTGTCCATAGCCGGACGACGGCTATTGCACAGATGGGATCAACTGGCAGTGAGGGAAGGGGTGCTAGTTCGCCGAGCCTACCTGGAGCAAGAGCTCCGTCCTGTATGGCAGGTGGTGGTGCCTGAGTCCATGGCGCGGGACTTGGTACTGGAAGCCCATGAAAAAGGCGCTCATCTCGGGGCGGCCAAGACCCATCAATGGCTACGCAGGCAGTACTGCGTACCTGGCGCCAAGGCGTTGGCGGAAGAGGTCTGCCGAGCCTGTCCACGATGTGGGGTAAGTAAGGCTGGGGAGCAGCATGCGCCCGTGCAAACCATTCAGACGGGGCGACCCTTGGAGCTGCTTATGATTGATTACGTCCTGGTTGGGGAGTCAAGTAGTGGTCATAGCTACGCGTTGGTCATGACCGACCACTTTACAAAGTTCACCGTCGTTGTGCCCACACGAAATCAGACGGCGGAAGCAGCTACGCGCGCCATTGTGGAGCACTTCATTCGGAGATATGGGTGCCCGGAGCGGATTCACTCGGATCAGGGAGCCTGTTTTCAGGGACGCCTCATGGAGGGTCTGTGTGACACTTATGGGGTACAGAAGTCCCGGACCACTCCTTATCACCCTCAAGGTAATGGCGCCTGTGAAAGGTTCAATCGGACCTTGCTGCAAATGCTCAGGGCTCTGGAGGCTGGGCAAAAGAACCGCTGGCCGGAGTACGTGCAGGACTTGGTGTGGGTATACAATAACCGGGTACATAGTACCACCGGTTATACCCCATACTTCCTTTTGTTTGGGCGGCCTGGAAGGGAGTGGCGTGATTTGGAGTTGTCCGTCCCCGAAGAAGCGGACAGATGGACTCCCAGCGGCTGGGTGACCGAGCAGAAGAGGAAGCTGAAGATTGCCGGGGACGTGGTTAGGGGGCAGCTACGGTCCAAAGTCCATCACGGGCCAACCAACAGCACGGCTTCCCCCTTCGTAGTGGGTCAGCGGGTACTGGTAAGAGTTAAGAGGTTGGGAAATAAACTCAGCGATCGGTGGGAAGTGTTGCCACATGTAGTGCAACGGCGCATGGCTCCTGACCTTCCTTTGTATGAGGTGGTTCCTGCGGAAGGGACTGGAAGACCGCGGGTGCTACATCGGAATATGTTACGTCCCTGTGGTTTTCTGGATTTGCCTTCCGACGTCCAGGAGAGAAGTGAGCCAGATCCTATACCCGCCCCGACGGGGGTGGATTGGTGGGCACCAATGACCGCCGACGACGTTGTTACTCCGGGTGCTACTCCAGTGGACCTGGACCTTCCGACACCGCCGCTTCAACCCAGAAGATCGCAGCGGCCAAACTTGGGCCAGCCTGGAGGACGTTATACTGACCCGGATTTCGTGTGGACCAGGGTTTTGTCGGCAGGGACTGCCGACATTAAAAACGGGGGAAATGTGGAGGACTTACCTGGCCGGGGCCGTCGTCATCCCTCGGGCGGCGGTCCCCTCCGTTCAGCCGGGACGGTGAGCCAATCAGGGCTCACCTCCCGGCCATTTCAAAAAGAAACATGGCGACGGACCAATCCGGGCCCGCCATGTCATCACGTGGCGTCGCGTCGACGCTACGTGATGACGCTAGCGCGGCGCCGACTATTTAAGTCAGCGCGCGCGCCGCCATGGGCAGTTCGACGGCGGAGAGAGTCAGAAGAGGACGTGTCGCGGAGAGCTGCGGGATCAAGACCAGAAGAGAAGCCAGCGGAGACCAGCAGTGGCGGCAGAGAGCCCTTGTTAGGGCTAAGAGCGCCTCTGCTGCCTGAAGACCGGCGGGATCAAGAACAGAAGCCGGCGGCAGAGCAGAGAAGCAGCGGCAGGCGGGGAAGGAGTCCAGGAGAAGCTCCCCGAAGACAGCCCCAGGTAAGGCCTTGCCAGGCAACTCCTCTCCCGGGCCCACGCCCGCAGTACATGTAATAAAGTCGGGCACAAGGCCCGTGGCACGTGAATTAGGGGCACAAGGCCCAGGGACCTGGGCACTAGGCCCCAACGAAGTAGTGGGCCAGTAGGCCATTAGTATATTGATATAAAAGGGGACAAGCCCCTGTTAGATAGCAAGGGGGACTCTGAGCCCCAGAGGTACAAGGGCACAAGGCCCTTAGGTAGTTAGTGGCCTAGAGGCCATAGGAAGGCCGGAGGGCCTGGTTAGGGGCTGGTAGCCCATCTGCTATTAAGGGCACAAGGCCCTCGGTTAGTTAGGAAGGCCACAGGCCTCAGGCAGGGGCTAGGACCCCTAGGTAGTAGGGCACAAGGCCCTAGTGAGTGGGCTCAGAGCCCTGAGTTAGAGAGGGGGCTGAGGCCCATTAGTCAGAGCAGAAGGCTCTGTGTGTAGCTGGGCAGAGACCCATGGTGTGTAGGGCATAAGGCCCTGGTGGTGTGTGGTAGAGGCGTGGGAGCCTCGTGAGAGTAGGCGCGGTCCTGTGTTCGGGTAAGTAGCGGGCAAGGTACTGTATACTGTATCTATTTATTCTGTCTGTGTGGCGAGTGTAGTTTACATTACAGTATCTTGGTGTGCTTTCTAACTGTGTCCAGGGGCAAGACGTCAGGCCCCCATTAAAGGTAGGCTCTTGTTTCCTGTGGTTTTCCTGTGTTAACCCGTGCTGTGGGGGGACAAGTGTAAGTACCAGCATACACATAGTCAGGGGAGAACACACGTAGTTTTCCTGTCCCTTAGGTCCCCGGGGTCACACTGGTACCCAGAGGGGGGTGGCTGAGTGAGTTGGTGGCAGTACAGCACACCTTGAGGCAGTTCCAGGGGCGGCCGTGGTTCTGATCAAGGGTCCTCAAGGCCGGTTCCGTGCAGGTGGACCTGTGGTTCCGGACGTAGGGACACGTGTGAGATACCCGAGTACAGGCAGTCGGGCGGTTCAGTTCGATCGGCTGTTCCGTGCGGCAGTCGGCCCGCGGGTTAGTGTGCTGTTTTACTGAGCCTCAGCCGGGCTTAAAGAACCCGTACTTAGGGCCTGTGTGTGACTCCATAGCAAGAAGGCAGCTTCTTGGTACGACCTGGGTGAGGGGGTTAGGAACCGCCCTCCGGTTTAGGCTGTGAACACCGGCTGGTGTTCCCCGTAGCGTGTAACTAGTAGTTCCGTTAGTGCACCACATTTAGTTAGTCCTAGTGTTTGACTTAGTTGCGTTGCCGACCATTAGAACGTTGTTAGGGTCGGGTCGCCGTTGTAGTTAGTCCAGTTTTGTGGGTGCCATCTTAGTTCACGGAGAGCGTAGAGGGAGGCTGTGTGTTCTTGTCATCCGCAGGAGTCGGGAAGGTGCAGGAGAACCGGATCGGAAGTGGGAGTGTCCCGGTGAGTATCACGCTCGATTCCTCCTTTCGGTTAGGCCCTCACCGGCAGGTGTGTGAGGCACTTGAGGCGGGATTAGTCCTCGGATTAGTCTTGGCCTTCAGTGCCTGTAGTCACCCGCGTCTTGGCAAGAACAAAGTGAGGAGGCGGCAAGGAGCTTGGACTGACCGTGTCCTCGTCCCTTGCCGTAGTCTCGGACAGCCCTTACTTGGTAGACTCGGTTTAACTGTGTGTTTCCCTCTTAGGTGTTACTTGCGGGCGTCCGGAGAAAACCCAAACCGGGACCGAGGTGGGATCCAGTCATCCACGCGGATCGTGGTAAATTCGGAGGTATTAGGAGTTAGTCGCCCTGTGAGGCACATCTCCTTTAGGGACCTTACACACACACTGATGCGCTGCCGTGGATCGGCTATATCCCTTAGGTATAATGACTGCTAATAAATAATTTATATTATAAATTATTGAAGTCATTGTTGTGTACATGCAACAATACTCCATTGATGCACGATACTAGAAGGAGAAGCGCCAAACTTTTGGTGTGAAAATGCGCCTGCTAACATCCACAAACATGTCTAATCATACTATATATAAGGCACCATCGTTAAAGTACACTGTGAAATGCTTACCTTTTCAAAGTAATTACAGTGTATATCAGTCATGCAATCAATTTAGATAATTAAACATGTCCCAGCCTAAGGAAGCATTTTTGTTTGCTAATAATTGTTGCAACTATTAGTCAGAACAATTATCATGCAAATAGGATAAAGTCATCTGTGCTTGGGGTAATTATCTCAGCTCACTGCTTTAAAAACATCACATGTCCACATTTAGGATCGTTATACATATAGTGAATCAATTGAGCTGTGTCCTGTCAACTATCTGTTCTCTTTATCACATGATATACATGATCTATCTATCTATGAGAGAGAGAGAGAGAGAGAGAGAGAGAGAGAGAGACAGACAGACAGACAGACAGACAATCAGACATCTTTCTCACTCCCCTCTCTGTACCTCTCTTTCTCTCTACCTTTCTTTCTCCTACATTTGCCTAAATTTTATGACACTATAATTTAATTGATTTGAAAATGTCAAAATTTTATTTTATTTTTGGAGGATCCTGATGAGGAGCAGAAGGTGGATATATGGGGTCATTTTGCAAACAAATGCTCTACATGACAGCAAAGCAAGACAGACAAATTATTTTAAACAATACTACCAAATAATAGTATTTTTATTAATAAGCCATGAAAATAAATTTATAAATAAACTTCCATAATCTCGAAAAACAAATTAAATTGAGGACAAAACACAATTTCAATATATATATATATATATATATATATATATATATATATATATATATATATATATATACACAATATACACCGATCAGCCACAACATTATAACCACTGGTAGCAAGTGAACAGTCAGTTCTTGAAGCTGATGTGCTGGAAGCAGGGAAATGGGCAAGCGCAAGAATCTGAGCGACTTTGACAAAGGCCAAGTTGTGATGACTAGATGACTGGGTCAGAGCATCTCCAAAATGGCAGAACTTGAAGGATGTTCTCAGTATGCAGTGGTTAGTACCTACCAAAAGTGATCCAAGGAAGGACAACTGGTGAACAGGCAACAGGTTCTTGGACACCCAGGACTCATTAATGTGTGTGGTGACCAAGACTACCTTCTCTGGTCAAATCCCACAGAAGAGCTACTGTAGTACAAATTGCTGAAAACATTAATGCTGGCTATGATACAAAGGTGTCAGAACACAGTACATAACAACTTGCTGCGTACGGGGCTGTGTAGCAGCAGACCAGTCAGAGTTCCGATCACTGCTGACCTCTGTCCATCACCGAACACACCTACAATGGGCACGTGAGCGCCAGAAGTGGCCCATGGAGCAATGAAAGAAGGTGACCTGTTCTGGTGAATCATGTTTTATTTTGCATCATGTGGAGATGGCCGAGTGCATGTGCATCGTTTTGCTGGGAAAATATGGCCTCTATGTGTGGCAGGATTCACTATGGGAAGAAGACAAGTCAGCGGAGGCAGTGTGATGCTCCAGGCAATGTTTTACTGGGAAACCTTGGGTCCTGGCATTCATGTGGATGTTACTTTGACAAGTATCACCTACATAAGCATTATAGCAGACCAATTACACAGCTTCATGGCAATGGTATACCTTGATGCCAGTGGTCTCTTTCAGCAGGATAATGCACCCTTCCACACTGCAAAAATTGTTCAGGAATGGTTTGAAGAACTTGAAAAAAAGTTCAAGGTGTTGACTTGGCCTCCAAATTCCCCAGATCTCAATCCGATTGAGCATCTGTGGGATGTGCTGGCAAAACAAGTTCGAGCCATGGAAGCCCCACCTCGCAATAGGATTTAAAGGATCTGTTGTTAATTTCTTGGAGCCAGATACCACAGGACACCTTCAGTGGTGTGTGGAGTCCATGCCTCCATGGGTCAGAGCTGTTCTGGCGGCTACAGAATATTCAGCAAGTCGTTTTAATATTGTGTCTGAACAGTGTATATATCTATATATCTAGCTCTATATATATATATATATATATATATATATATATATATATATATATATATATATACACACATATATATATATATATATATATATATATATATATATATATGTATATATATACACATATATAAAATTATATAAACCAAAAAAAGCATATAAACTGTATCCTTCTTTCCAAGTGCTGCCAGGTTTGCTTTCGAAATGATGAAAAATCTAGGGCGGTTAAAAAGGAATTACTGAACAAAGCAATATGTGTACAAAGGGATGTTTTCAATTGTCAATAGCTGCAAAGTGAATATACACATTTCTATAAGTCTAGCGCAACATAATTGCAATGTAATTTGGTCAGCATACAGGATTGAAGACATTCCCTTTGCTTGCAAGACACACATGTGAGAACCTTTATAAACAAAATACAAAATATAGAATGTTTACTTATCACCACTGAACGCTCCGTTGTGTAAAAAAATCTGCCACAAATAGGCGTCCACCCAATCATCTTATATAGTTGTGATTACTGAATGCAGTGGTCTCAGCTGTGCATGTGCAGCAATCATCCAGTACCAATAGAAGAGGTAAGATCATGGTTGCGTTCATCACCATTATCACAGTGTATTTACACCAACCTTGTAGCATTCATAACAGACATTTGTGAGAACTCACTCTTACTGCATTCAGCCTACGCTGAGCCGCCCCTTCGATCCTCCATTCCTTTCCAGTTATAGGGAGTCTTAGGTGTCAGAAACACGCTGGTCTGCATCTGTGCATTTTCCTATGTTTATTTTTTGATCATACGCAAAGCAAAATCACGCAAGATACATTAAGCAAGCTGTCCTACATTCCACTCTATATCAGCTCCACAATATTATCTACTGACTGGCTGCTCTTATGGTGAAGTTTGGAAGGCAATGCTTTGCTTCCAAAACAAGATTTACTTTTAGCATTTGACTAAGGTCAGAGCACCTTTGTGCTATCAATCGTAATCTTCCTCTTTTGAATAACTGTATGTCCCCAGTTTTGAAGTGAGCAGGAATCAAACATCTTTTTTCCTATCGAACTGTGAGTTTGTCCACAAGAGTGCAGAGAGCTTCAGGGTATGAGTGTGCAGATCTGGGGGTAAATGTATCATACTCCGGTTTCTTCAACTCGCGGGAGTTCGGCGAAATGACAGCTAAAATTTAAAGTGGCGCTGCCTTGTAAAGGGAAACTTGCCTTTACAAGGCAGCGCCACTTTAAATATAAAGTTAAGTTAAGTTCTCCCCTCCAACAGCGCTCCCCGGTGACAGAGAATCTGAACAGATTTGCTGTCAGACAATCAGTGGCCAGGATGATGAGCCAATCAGGGTACACCTCTACCTCCAAACATTTGAAATTGGCGCCACAGCTTAGCCCCGCCCTCTGCACTGGTCAGACCAGTAAGCCAGGAAGCCAAAGGAGAAAGACAGAAAAGGTGTAGGAGCGATAACACAGAAGAAGAGAGATGCCGGAAGAAGAGAAGGAAGATCTCCTTACAAGCAACAGGAGCCCGGCACAGCTTGAAGAGAACAGAGCCTCAATCATGTGAAGCACTGAACAGGAGAAGAGGCGCCACCGGCTTGAGGAATTGGAAAAGACAAAAACGTGGAGAAGGCTGCTTCCTGCACGGAGCAGGAAGTATGGTTTCCATACTTTCCTCTGTTCTCTGACACACTTTCGGGCACGAGGCCCATTGGCATATTGTGAGCACAAGGCGCTTGACACAGTTAGGCAGGCACAAGTACTGGGGCTCTTAGGTGTATTTTCTTAGGTCTTCTATTCATTTATTTGGGATACAATTTAATTCAGGCTTAGAAGCCTGTGGGACACATTTTGTATCTTAGGCTTAGAGTCTAGTAAATCTATGAACATGTAAAATCAGGCATAGCCTATGCCCTATATTATTTCAGGCACTAGGCCTGTGGAGGCAACTTAAGCACTAGGCCTGGCATTAGGTAGGAAGTCAGCACCTGTCACTTAGAGACCGTACTCGGTTGGTGAGGCCCACATCATTAAATTGGTAAGATAACTGGGCAGGCGTCTTCCTAATTGCAAATATCAGCAACTCCATGCCCAGGCCCAGATCAAACCCGAGGTGTTGGCAATAGGAGTAGAGTGTCTCTAATTTCACCCATGACCTCAGACACTACCTTTTTCCTTCAAACTGTACGTTCTTCGGGAAATTGTCATTGCTTGTCACCTAGATTGAACCAATGCATAGAGAAATATGTTGAGGATACGGTGGGAATGGTCAGTGGACCAATCATGATCAGGTAAGAACTCTGTTAGAGTCTTGTCATTTTCCACAGGCACTACAGGTACTCGACTCCCAGTGCAAGATGCATGGGTCATCATCATCATCATGGACCTTGCTAGCATTTGAAAATAATAATAAAAAAAAAAATTGTGTCTCCCCCAAAAGTGCTTCCAGCGCCAATGGTTTTAGCCTGGGTTGGTAGAGGCAAATGCTGTTTGCCAAACAGCATGGGGTCCTTCTGCAAAAGACACCAGCACTAGGCTATGCCAGACTTGGCTGGTGACACCATAACAGGTAAACCCACAGTGGGCTCCCCCTGTCATAATGTCACACAGACTGTTCCGCTTGGAGCAGAATTCCCTATTGGGATCGGGGCCCAAAAAAATTTTCAACAATGTTCTTCACTACATCTGAACTCCAAGTTTGCTTTAGGCGCTTCCAGGGCCGCCAAGAGGGGGTGGGAGCGGGTATATTTTATTTTATTTTTTTTTCCCTGCGGATTTTTTGTTTCTTTTTCCCTCCACGGGGGGTACGGGTCCGCCTCGATCATTGGTGGGGGGAGCTGTAAGAAAAAAAAAAATACATACTCAGGTGTCAGCTGCGCACCTCCTCTCTGCTTCATTCACACTGACTGCCGGGCGTGACGTCATCAAGTCACGCCCGTCAGTCAGTGAGGAGCGCCACAGCCAGGATACAGCATGAAGAAAGAAGAGAGAAGAGAAGACAGAAGACAGAAGAGAAAAGAAAAGAAAGAAGCTGACATAAGGTGTGCAAAGAAACAGAGAGGCAAGGGGGAAAACAGAAAGGGACAGTGCTATAAAGAAGGGAGAGAGTCACAGAGGAAAGATAATGGGGGAGAGAGGCACAGAGGAAAGATAATTGGGGAGAGAGGCACAGAGGAAAGATAATGGGGGAGAGGGGCACAGAGGAAAAATAATGGGGGAGAGAGGCACAGAGGAAAGATAATGGGGGGGAGAGGCACAGAGGAAAGATAATGGGGGGAGAGGCACAGAGGAAAGATAATGGGGAGAGAGTCACAAAGGAAAGATAATGGGGGAGAGAGTCACAGAGGAAAGATAATGGGGGAGAGAGTCACAGAGGAAAGATAATGGGGGGGAGAGGCACAGAGGAAAGATAATGGGGGAGAGAGGCACAGAGGAAAGATAATGGGGGAGAGAGTCACAGAGGAAAGATAATGGGGGGAGAGGCACAGAGGAAAGATAATGGGGAGAGAGTCACAAAGGAAAGATAATGGGGGAGAGAGTCACAGAGGAAAGATAATGGGGGAGAGAGTCACAGAGGAAAGATAATGGGGGAGAGAGGCACAGAGGAAAGATAATGGGGGAGAGAGGCACAGAGGAAAAATAATGGGGGAGAGAGGCACAGAGGAAAGATAATGGGGGAGAGAGTCACAGAGGAACGATAATGGGGGAGAGAGTCACAGAGGAAAGATAATGGGGGAGAGAGTCACAGAGGAAAGATAATGGGGGGAGAGGCACAGAGGAAAGATAATGGGGGAGAGAGGCACAGAGGAAAGATAATGGGGAGAGAGTCACAGAGCAAAGATAATGGGGGAGAGAGGCACAGAGGAAAGATAATGGGGGAGAGAGGCACAGAGGAAAGATAATGGGGGAGAGAGGCACAGAGGAAAGATAATGGGGGAGAGAGTCACAGAGGAAAGATAATGGGGGAGAGAGGCACAGAGGAAAAAAAAGGGGAGAGAGGCACAAAGTAAAAAAGAAAAGCAGCATGGAGGGCGCAGTGTGAGCATAAGGGGCACAGTGTAGTTGTGATGAAGGGGCACAGTATTGTGTGTGTGATGGAACAGGGGGCTTGTTGCAATGTAGTGTGTGTGAGGTAGGTGGCGGCTAATTAATGGGCGCTATTTTGTTTGTAGGGTGATGGTGAGGCAATTTAATAGTGGGGACTATTAATTTAAGATGGGGTGGTTTGGGGGCTATTGAATATGGGGGTGAGTTTGGGGAGAATGAGGTCCATTTATTAAATGTGACTATGAATTATTTAATGGCAGTGATGGTTGCGGGAAATAGGTATTGCTGTTTGCAGGAAGGGAATAGGTTTATTTATTAAATGTGAATACTATTATTTTAATGTTGGGGCTGGAGGAAGGCCTAATTATTATTCGTGGGTGCTATTGATTTAACGCCGGGGCTGGCTGTAATTTTCTAAATGTAGCCATTTTTTTTCCAAATAGGCCCTTCAACATTCCAGGATCCAGACAAGCCGCAACTAAAGAAACCAGCAGCCACAGGTGGAGAAAGTGAGAAGAACAGGTAGGAGAGAGCAGCAGAGTGTGTGAAATGTTGTGATTGTAGTAGGGACAATGGCAATTTTTGGTGAGTGTTGTGCCCAATGTAAGGTGCAGGCCAAGACTGAACTCTTTGTGTACACACTGCATTCTTTGTATACTACACTGTGGTGCTAGATGTCTTAAAAGTCAGGAGTGCTGGGACATATGTGGCGCTCTGGGGAATTCAGGACCTAGTGATTTTGATGTGCTAGCCACGCCCCAACAGCACATTGCCACGCCCCCAAATGTATGACCACACCCCCGTAAATTTTTGCACCGCCGTTAGGCTATCCACGCCCCAACGGCGCATTGACACGCCCCTGAATGTATGTCCACACCTCCGAAATTTTTTAGGGCCTACTCGACTATGAGGGGGGGGCCCCTGAATTCCTCTTGGCAGCCTTGGGCGCTTCTAATCAATCAGAGTGGCTGTCTCACACACTGACCAGCGACGCTGCTCTCTGGTTAGTTACTGACAAGCCTAGAGGTTTACCATTAATGTTGCGACTCTTTGCAGAGCATGCCTTCATTTGAAGAATGAAGAGAATCCCCCTGAATTCAGGTAACTATTAATTGGGTAAAAGATTTTATCATGGTGTTTGTGTATTTATTTAACATTATTTTTTGCTTGGTGTACTCAGGGTCCCAGGGAGCCCTGAAGCGCCATCATGGTCTGGCAGCCATGGGTATGCTGGCACTTGTAGTCCTGCAAGCACCAACATGCTCAAGCACTTTTTGGCTGTCAGGGTTTGTTGACACCAGAAGTGCCACAGGAAAAAATTGTCTAACTTTAAATCATTTATTACTCCCGACATCCACTGGTAGGTCTTAGTGCTTTCAGCATGAGCCTGTATTTTCCATTGGAGGGAGCCCGCATATACAGTAGGCAGGGGCGCACGCAGGATTGTTAGGGGGGGGGTTTCCCCCCCACCGGAAAAAAAATCCAAAACCCAAAAACCAGCAGGCACTGTACTATACAGCAGCCGCGGTGCTGTCAAAGAAGCGTCCGCGGCGGTGCTGTATACAATACAGCACCGCCACGGACGCTTCCTTGACAGCGCCGCGGCTGCTGTATAGTACAGTGCCGTATGTTGGAGCACTTTGTCAGTGGAGGGGAGGGGTTTCTGGAGACCCAGAAACCCCCCCTGCGTGCGCCACTGGTAGGTGCAGGCCTGATTCGCCAGCCACATGATAAACAGTCTAGGAGAGGCCATGGTTTGAGCACTGGTTCTGGTATCACTTTTTATGGGGTAGGGGGTGTTTTTAAAAGAAATGCTCTCTTTTTTTTCCCCAACATTAAAGCGCCGGTCATTATCATCAGCTTTACATACATCGTCATGCACCAGACGCATTTAACATAGTATGCTGAGTAGCATGTATGTTAAGGTACTTGCAGCTCAGTATACATACATCATTTATAGGGCGCATTATACATCTGAGTGTTTCGCATAATTTACTTCCAGCTCTCTATGAGACCCCGAGGCAGTAATGTGGCACAGTGGTTAGCATTGCTGCCTCACAGCACTGGGGCATGGTGTGATTCCAGCCCCTATCTGTGTTGAGTTTGTATGTTCTCCATTTTATTTTATTTGTAAATTGTTAAACCAACAATTTACTGATTTCGGCATTTAAAAGTGTTAAACTGGAAATGAACTACAAAATAGAATCATTTCCTTGCTCCTCAAATGTATTTAGGATGTTTGGCTAACAATATTCTTTCATATGTAAGTTTTGGATAAAATAATGTATTTCTAGATACAATCTGTCTCATCATGTATAGTGTATGATGTATCATGTATGATATTCATTGTGCTCTGCAAGGAATATTATCTTTTATTCTATATCTTCGACTACTTTTCATCGTTTTTCTATATAATATTAATATTTATTCCATCTGCTTCTATCCCTTAGTGGTATATGAATGTTAATAGTTTTCTTTGTGCTCCTTGTTGCTCTCCACCTTTGTCAGCCCTTCATTCTTTTCCCCTTCTAGACAGAGACGACTCCCACGCATTGTTCTTTCTTAGCTGGATCATGACTTGTTTCCATGGCAACAGCAGCGTACTGGGAACATTGTCCGAGCACTTATCCTAAAGCTACAGCTTTGTGAGAATGATATTTAACAATCTTTCAATCTGTAGTTGCAATAATGTATTTTATATGAGAAATACTGGAAAAGCCTCTGGAAATTGCAGTTAAATGTGTAGGTACAGGATTTCCAACTCAAAGGTTTAGTCCCCGGTTTGCAGCCTAAGCGGCTACTGGGCCTCTTTTTGACGCTCACTAGATGCACACCAGAAAAAGTTGTCATTTTGCATTTACACGTTTACATAAAAAAGTGGATTTCCTTATCTTGTAGAAGTTTGCTTAGGTATGAGGACAGAAAAATCTGAAGATGTGCAGTGTGCAAAAGTATAAATGTCAAGTCAAAAGTTCAACCTCCTACAACATCAGAACCTTATATTTCCTTAAATCATTTTTTTTTTTTTCCGTTTTTCTGCTAAATAGTGCTCGGTTTTGTCTAATTTATGACTTAATTAAAACATGAGAGCAAACGGACATTAGATCTGGTTTTATTACTTGTAGCACCTGTTTTTTAAGCTTTTCTTTACATTAGACAATTGTGCTTCTTTGCCAAAGTGTAAAATGGACACCCAGTAAACGTATAGTGCAAGGCTCGGTCTCTGCCAGCTCAGAGTTCCTTTAGCATGGAAAGCCCAGCAAGAAACAACCCTAAAAATTATATGCTCTCCGCCACTTTATTTAGGTACAGTATTCTCTCTCCACAAACTGAAATCTTGTTTCAGCACTGCCTGACTAAACTAGGAGCACCAGCGCCTTCATTCTCCCAAAATCCTCCCAGGTGGTGGCTGCTCCTCCACAAACACCATTGTCTTGCCTTGTACACCTATGCGTTTTGGCAGAACCTAGCGACTTGGTCACAGTCTCCCCTCAGCATGGATAGAGCTGCAGTGTGAGCTGCGGAGATGAACAACCCTCTCATCCCTTCCTTCATGTACACCAAAGCAAGGTCAGAGATGGTGTTGTTCATGCGATTAAAAATATGCACCAAAGAAAGAGAGAAGATTATGTGCCTGATACATATTTGGATGTACGTCCTTTTGTGTAGCATATCCTTCATCAAATAGTTTTGTGCATGCCCAGAAATGGAAATTATGTCAATAAATGCAATTGTTCATACACTAACATAGCCCTTGTACAGTGAGGGGTTCCAACGCTGATTCAAATTCTGTGTTTTTCGTAAGTATGCTCGTTTTCACCCGTATGTTTTGCCCCCACTACATGTCAGCTGTATTGACTGTTAGTGTTGACTGACACGGCATAGTCTTTGATTTAATAATTACATGTATGGGTGCCAGTAGTTCTCGCCAGAGGCATAGCGAGGGTGGAGCAGTTTGAGCAGATGCCCCGAGCAGCAGCGATGGGTTGTTGTCAGGGGTGATTTGGCCACTGGTGTCTTTTCTTTTTACAGACATGCTGGCGGCAGCAGCAGGTACCGCCCCCTTTACTGGCCATGTGCTGCCACACATAGACGCTGTATGCCACCTCCGTTTTCCCAAGGGTGTAGTTTATTCCTGTGCAGGCCCCTGGACTTCTGCGGCTCCTCCACCGCGTGCTTATTCCTGAGTATATCTGCTCCTCCCCTGCTGCTGTCTGCTGTCTGTACATCTCCCTCTCCCCAGTGTGTATGTTTCCACCACCAACACCAAGTGGGATATTAGTATTAGGAGAAAAAAATTATGGGGGATCTGTAAATGTTGGGCTTTAAAGTTTTGCTTTACTCTTCCACCATGCACATATTCAGGTGTATCAACAAACCCGGACAGCTTGGCACAGGTTTTCCAGGGACATCGCCAAGCCCCACTTGCGCAATTAGACACAATATTTGAGGTTCATAAATTAACTTTTGAGTCATTTGCTGCAAATGGTACCCAATAAAACTAACGAACACTTATGATAAAGCTAATGGTGACCAGATTTAAGAATGTCATGTGCCATGCCATGATAAGTACCACATTAACCACCTTCACCCATACTTTCCAACTTTTTTCAGTTGGTGTCCGGGAGACTCTCTGTTGCAGGTGGGCGTTGTGGGGGGCGGGGCTCTGAAATCGCGTCATTTTGGCCCCGCCCCGTGACGTAATGACGCAAACCGCGTCATTTGACAGCGGGGGCGGGGCCAAATGCAGCGATTCACGGAGAATCGCGGCATTTTGGCCCTAATGCGGGCAGAAGCGGGAGATTGCCACACTCTCCCGGGAGTCCGGGAGACCCACCCAAAATGCGGGAGTCTCCCGGACATTCCGGGAGAGTTGGCAAGTATGCCTTCACCAAGGCAATGTGTATATATTGCCCCACTCTCCTGACAGGGTGGTTCACAGGGCTCCTGCTAGTGAATGTACTATACTATCATACAGTTAGAAAACAAAAACTCATTCTTTGGAGTCAGTGGATGAGTTTACCCATAACAATCAATACATCAACAGATGACAGGGGATTTGTCTTAAATGGGTGGGTATACAATCATTTTAAAAGAAGCTGTATACACCCTTTCTGGGTAATAACGGATGTTCCCCTTTCATTTGTTGCTTTGTTTAGGTTTTCTTTTTATTCCAATTATTCCTAATGTCGGTAGAATTCCAAATACATTTCCTGTTTATCTCACAAGCTATAAAAATGACAGGACTGTAACCTCCGTGTCTGAGTGCACGCTGTTTATGAATCTTTTCAATGGAGCTTTCAAAAAAGATTCTGCTCATATTAACTTCACTAAAAACACCAATAACCTTTGTGGAGCAAAGTCAGTATAGTAGGGCTTTCATCTAGTTGCTGACAGAAGTGCTCTTGATAGAATATCATCATTAGATTTCCCCCCAATGTTATTCTGTTCGGTGTTTGAGAAAGTGCATCTGGCAGCAAATTTCATGTTGCTCAATTGGTTTTTAAATTGCTGTCCCACAGTGCATCATGACTCATACTTATATTACTGCAGTTTTGCACAGGATGAAACTGGCTAAATTCGATGATGGTCACAAGGCTTCTGATTATATTAGCACTATTATATTAGCATCTGGCTAGAGAAACTGTATTCACATATGTTTTAATAAAACACGTAGATTTTAACTGAAATACATGTTTTATGTGACGTTTACGGGAATGCATTTTATGTTTATATTACTCACTTATTTTCTTTGTGTTTTGTTTTGTTTTTTTAAATTATGGGATTTCCATTTGAATAATTCTGTTATAAAGTACATCTTTTGGAGGGTGGGTTGTTGTTGTTTTTAATGTTATATTTTATAACTTGAACAATTACCCCATGAGCTTATAATGAATTCATGCCCCAAATTATGTCCCACCCATCAACTCTATAAACTTCTAAAACCAAACTATATTCTTCCCCACCCACTAACTACTGTGTGTCCCAACTACTAATAACCAGCCTACCTATTTAATTAAATGAGGGAAAGAACAATGCTGGTTGGATAGGGAACTGACTCAAGCACACTCCTATTCCCCAGACTTCAGGGTGCAGTCAACGAGAGCCAGAAGCTCACAAGGGATCATTTCTGGTGACATGGGCTGCCATGTGGTAGAGGGAGAGCCCAATGTCTGTTGCCAGCTCAATGGTGGAATCTGGCAGAGCTGACATCCAGTCAGGGTACCACTCTTTTCCTGCCATTTATTACTTGTATGGCAATTCATACCCTGTTCTACAGTCGAAGACACCACATCCCTACTGGGAACATTTTTTGTCTTCATGTCAGCAAACCTAAACAGTTTAAATCCAGACAGTGTATTTATCAGTTTCTGATTGGACAGATCTTGCATGTGATCTAATATAAATACATTTTTATAATCTCATCTTGTGTATTTAATGCTGCTTTGGGAGATCAGGTGCTGGCATCTAATTACAAATACATTTGCTTACATCTGCCATAACATTGCATGAAATTGAGCCATATCAACTGGTTTCACTTTCATTATATTGTCATTTATTTATATATTTGCACATTCAAATCAACTAACCTCTCAGAATTTGTGAAAACACAAATTGGCCTTTTAGCCAAAGGACGTCCAAAAGCCACCATTGCAGCCCGATACATCTGGTGCTCTGTAGTCATGCAGTGGATGTAGCTTCACTTACATTTGAACAGATATGTCTCCTTCATCTAAACTGTAAGCTGGTTGTCCAACCTTAGAACAACCTCTGCTCTTTATTCCCTCTCCCCTAGTGTACATTTGTGGTAGGGGTCCCTCTTATCTTAGATATATTAGTTGATTGTAAGGCTCCTGTACGATTGGGTGCCAGATTTTGTACACGTTTACCATCCACACACTATGGCAGGCAGAATCAGGTAATGTGGAAGGGCCCCTTCCCCTCAAGGGAGAGCCCTCATACAAAGTGATGGATTGGAGGGTGAATAGAGGGAGTGGTTTGTTCTGCAACCTTTTTAATAAACCTGAACAATATATACTGTACTTTAAATTACAGGACACTGATAGATATGTTCTGTTTTATTGTCTGTTTGAGTACCCCTGTGGCTGTATGATATTAACTTCTTCTACAAATAAATAAATCAATATATCAAATGTTAGCTCTGGACGTTTTATTCTTTATGTATATTTCCTTGTATGCACTTTGGGTCAATTTCATGCTCTTCCAATTGTACACTTAACTATTGGATGTAACATTTCAACACATTTTTGTTCTCCCTGCCAATATGCATGCAGAGCAATAACTACTAAACTGTTTCCTATTGTAACAATTACACCATTGTAATTTTTTGGCATCAATTGGACTGACTCAGTACTTCATATATTCCACTACATGTCACAGCTTAAAGATAATCACAGAGCAACAAGATTTGGATTTGTTTAGAGCTTAGCATTATGAAATCTAGCAATAAAGTATAAAACAGGACAAAGTGTACAAAGCAGAGAGAGAGTTGGTTCAGCTACGTGAAGAGTAGACTCACACACTCTGAATGCTATCTCTGCAGGTGTTGATGACAGTGGTACAAATAATATTATATAATTAGAATATTGAGGTTCATGTAAAATTACAGAGTATATCTACTAAAGGACTGCTTGATTTACAGTATGTATGTAGCTATAGGTTTACTGTGGTACGTACTGTTAACATTGTTTTTATCTTAGTGTTATTTGGATATGGAACAGTGGTTAGCATTGCTGTCTCACAGCACTGGGTCATGTGTTTAACTCCTACCATCATCATCAGCAGCAGCAGCTATGTATATAGAACCACAAATTCCACAGCACTGTACAGAGAACTCACTCACATCGGTCCCTGCCCCATTGGAGCTTACAGTCTAAATTCCATTACATACAAACAGACACAGACTGAGAGAGATTAAGGTCAATTTAATAGCAGCCAATTAACCTACCAGTATGTTTTTGGGGTGTGGGAGGAAACCTGGTGCACTTCATCATCATCACCATTTATTTATATAGCGCCACTAATTCCGCAGCGCTGTACAGAGAACTCACTCACATGAGGAGGAACCCCACACAAACACGGGGAGAACATACAAACCACACAGATAAGGCCATGGTCGGGAATCAAACTCATGACCTCAGTGCTGGGAGGCAGAAGTGCTAACTACTAAGCCACCATGCTACCCATGATAATACCATGGCATTATCTGTGTGGAGTTTGTATGTTCTCCCTAGGGCTGTGTCACTATGTCACTTCCCACTTTTCCCCCTCACCCCTGCCGTCACCAGGAAAATGGTTGGGTTTCTCTTGCACTCACCGCCATGTCCCAACATGAAGAGCAACCGGTTGCATGCGCAAAGTTTAATTAATTAATTTCGGCCTGCTGTGGCTAATTGTGCCACCAGGGTTTTCTGTGCTCCCATTGGTCTTTCACAGTATTTAAGGGAGTGAGGGCTGAGCCTCCCTGCTGGTTATAGCATCCTGTGCTACAGTACTTGCTGACCAGCTTCTCTATTACTGTGACTATCCTGTTATTCCTGATCTGATTGCCCGTTGTGACCTTTTGCTTTTCCTTGGACCTCGCTAGAACTCTTGTGCCCTTGACCTTTGCCTGTATCTTGGATTCACATGTTTACTACCTGCCCCGACCTTTTGGTCTGTTTTTCGGTATCCCTGCTTGCTTTGCACCCACGACCTTTGGCTGCTCCTGATACCAGCCTCCAGAATTCCGGTTACCTCTACCTTGCACTACGGTTTGTTTGTGATAAGCTTCTACTACTATAGAACTAAGTCTTGGGGGGCATCCGAATACCTCTGAGCATACTAGTTCTAAAGAAAAGGCGGCTGCTTTAGGTGAAGATTTCTACCAGTTAGGTTCTAGAAGTTTATCTAAACAGCCATTAGCAATAACAGTTTGTATAAGTTTCCTCTGGGTGCTCTGGTTTCCTCCCACACAGTCCAAAAACATTCTGATAGGTTAACTGACTTCTGAAATAATGGACCTAAGTGTCTATGTGTTAGGGCATTTAGACTGTAAGCTCCAACGGGGTCCAACAGAGCAGTGACTGATGTGAATGATTCCATAGAATAGTAGTTGAGCGCGCCTGAGATGGCTGCATCACCCTATGCAACAATGTAAAGTGCTTCGAGTCCTATTGGGAGAAAGGTGCTATATAATAAATAATTGTTATTATGTGAAAATATGCCACTGTACATAACCATGAGACAGGTATACTGTAATGTTCACAAAACCTTACTCAATAAATAGTGTGACAGAAGCTGATCTGTATAAAATGCTGCTATCTATCACAGAAGATGGTAACCCGGTCTGATTACCCGACAAAAGATTTAATATTTTTATTTATGTGGTCTGTTTTGTTTACATAAAAGTAAATTTCTGTTGCATGAATTTTTATTGAATATCAGTTTATTTCTCATTTGATTTCTTGTTTGGATGTGGAAATCTTGTGACATAAGAAATGTATCAATGCACTTAATTGGCATGGTACAACTATGCAGCAAGCACAGAACTGCCATACGTATGGCTTTTGTAAAGACAGTCACTTCTATTTCTACTAGAAAAGCAAATCTTTTCCCAGTCCTAGACTACAGACTCTTGATGCACTAAATATAAAAGGGCATATCCAGATAGCTTTCTATGACTGTTTTGATTGTTTTGTTATATTTATAGATGTTTGTCATTTGTAAGCTAATGACAAGTTGCATAAAACTGAAAATATGTGATTGTGATTTAATTAATAGTATTAGGGTGGTGTGGTGGAAGACTGTGTCCAGCCATAAGCTAATACCTGAAAAGGGAGACTAAATTATATTATCTCTTTGATTGTTTCAGAAATGTTGTGCACTAGTCATGAGGTATTTATGGTTAGAGATATCCAGAGGTGTAACTACAGATGAGTGGAACAGAGGAGATCATTTGGCTTATGATAAATCTGATGTAAGCAAATTGTGATAGATTAGTTTAAAAGGAGAGCAGAAGACCTCCTGAGTAACAGTGTCACCTGTTCAAAATAAAATATGGTGGTGGTATAAAGGCAAAGTTATTGAATGGAATAAACAGAGACAGTTTTAATCATTTTTAAACAGACCAGCTAGTTGTTTTTGATTAACCCTTTGTCACACCCATGTCATGCAGGCTCAGGTGAGATCTGGATTGTGACAATGTTGATGTAATGATTTAAGCAACTTTAGGTTACATGAATGTCCTAGGTTTTATTTCTACTTGGTGGTCACTATATTAGGTACATCTACAAACAAGTGAGTTACTCCACCATCTGCCCTCAAAAATAATTGTATTCATTGGGCCAATCTCAACAAGGAGGTGAAAGGTGGCACAAGGATTTTCTTCCATTGCTGTATAAGACCCTCTGTATCGTATGAACATATGTCACTTCCAATCCCAAACTGAGATTACATAAACAAAAAAGAGGTTTTCTGAGCCTGACAAGAAACAGTTCAACAGCGGCTGATGATCTGATGCGCTAATGGCAGCCAACACTAAGCAGACAGAATGCATGACTGGATGGAAAGAGGGGGATTACATTTTGGGTGTAGTGCATAATGGGGGTGAGTGCAGTCTAGAATTTGTTTCAGAAGCTATAACAACAAAGCTAACCTAGATATAAATAGCACCTCAAAATCAATCTATCATTTATTTCATTATAAGTAGGAATATGGGATGACTAACAGTAGGACATTTAGTATTGTTTCCTGACATTTGCGGTATTTCATTACGACAGTTTACCAATGCTTGTACTTGAAAAAAATGACATTTTCATGTTATTAATTGAAAAAGTATTCTCCTCTTCTACAAAACCAATATGTCAAACTGTCAGGGAAACATGATAAATCTTTATTCTATTTTGCAGGATGCTGATTTTACAAGACTGTCTGTAAATAGAGAACATGCATATCCAGAAAGAAACCCGTACCTGACAATCATGGGCACCAGTTTAAATAATGACGCTAGAACACTGTAGGGTGTATTTTATGTAAAATACAGAATTAATAATATACCTCATTACAAATTCTTCATAGTTCTCACTACATAAGACTCATCTAACTTTTTGTACATAACATATTTTAATGAAGGTGCCTACTTAAATTATATGTAAATATTGCACGACCTTGCCCCAGATATCCCAGCATGGATTTGATGTTTTGGAAATATGCCATATAGCTAATGCTAAACCCCCAGATGCATCTCTATTGGCTAAATCCCCTAAATTCTGAATTTAAAGACATATAAGAAAAATTAAGACTCTTCAAGAGCACTGACTGGATGGATTGATGCAGCATCACATGTCATGTGAAACATGTTAAAGACCAAGGACACCTGCAGATTTTAAACATACTTGACTCCATGGAATAGCTAGACATGATGTCATGTCATTATATACATGTATAACACATGAAGATGGCTGTAATCATGTCAGATATATTATTTACCATTTAAGGAAATCTCCATCCAGAACAGATGGATTCTATTATGAATAGCATACATTTTATTATAGAGTACAATTTCTTTTAGTTTGAGGGTTCTTTTTTAGACAAATAAATGGCACAGCTATCGGAACTATTTTCGCACCCAGTTTTGCAAATCCACACATGAGAGGAGGACTGGATCTGGCACAATAACCCCTTTTCGGAGCATCCAATATATTGGAATAGATTTATAGATGATGTGTACCTTGATCTGGAAAGGGCATCACATGGTCTTGAATGATATTCTACATATTAATAACAATAAATTAAATCTTGACTTTTTATTGCGGAGACCAGTGCTGAAAAAGTAGTCTTCTTAGACCTGGAGATTATGATAAAAAAAGGAAAAATAAACACACAAACATATAATAGGCCTATAGATTGTAATGGTTTTATCCCGGTTTCCAGTAATCTTTTTGGGTAATGGTTATAAAACATTCCCATAAACCAATTTAGAAGGATTGGCAAGAATTGCTTGGATTCATCCACATGGAAAAAGGTAGGGGTCTGATGAAGTGATTCAAAGAAAGAACTTATAGCACAAATAAGTTGATAGAACATTTTGAGGAGTTTAGGAATTTGGATAGAAGGGACCACCTCTCATAAAAAATACAGGACCAACAAACTACCAATACAAAAATCTCCTTTATTACACAATTCAACAGCTCCTCAATTAAAGTTAGAAAAATTTTGGAAAGACATTGGCACATCCTACTAAAGGATGAGAGCCTCTAGAAGTTTATAACCACAACACCAAAAATTATATATATATATATATTTATTTATTTCTATAAGCACCCAATTTAAGGAAAAAATTTGTAAAAAGTTTAATTGAACAAAACAATTGCCACAGACAAGCAATTGGTTAAGGGGAACAAAGGGTAGCTTCTCATATTGTAATAATTTGTATGGTTGTAAGGCCTGAAATGTATAGGCAGGGTTCTATCGTTTGCAATTAAAATGGAAATTGGTTTTTAAGGAAAATATAAGCTGCGAAAATAAGAGGGGTGATTTATTTGTTATAATGCCGCATGGGATACAATATATGGGACATACAATTAGATATCTGAAAGTAAGGATTGGAGAACATATACAAAATATAAAAAAGGACTTAAAACAAACATTGTATCTGCTACTCAACACAATAGAGATCCCAGTTTTTTATTGGCAATTTATAGTTAAGACCTGTTGGAGAGGTGGCAATTACAAGAGAATGATTGCACAGGCAGAGACAAAATGAATCTTAAGAATAAAGACTATGAGCTCACATGGCCTAAACATTAGACTTAAGTCTGGCCGCATTTGTAGATTGATTTGGTTCATTTGCATTTAATGTTGTTTTAAAAATAATTTTGAATTGATTGATATGGTTTGAGTAATATGAATACAAGTATTAATACATTTAATAAATTTTATAGCATGAGTCCCTCATATGTGTGGCTGTTACCATATGATACCCCAACACAGTAGGTTTAGTATGCTTTAGTATGGTAACATCTATACACATATTTCATGTTTTTTTGTTTTATAGTGTTACTTGTCCCCCTGTAAGTTATGTATTTAATACTAAGACATTATCTTAGAATTAGGATTTCTTAGAACGCAAAGTGAAAGCAATTTGTTGGTTTTTTTTTTCAAATCTGATGAAAATTGCATACACGTACGCCCGTATTCAAGTACAAGAGGATCTCAAGAAATATTTCAAGTTGAATACGGTATAACTACACTCTGGTTATACGGTACTTGCCGTATGCAGATAAACAGAACAGAATGCAGGATAAGCAAAATGCATATGTGCAATAAAGAATAAAGAATCCCATCAGAATGCATGAAAAAAAACAACATTAATACTAGAGATGGTCACTGACCCCCGTGTTTTGGTTTTGGATTCGGTTTTGGATCTGGATTACCGTCGTGTTTTGGTTTTGGTTTTGGTTTTGCAAAACCGCCATTGCGTGTTTTGGTTTTGGTTTTGTTTGGTTTTGTTTTGCTATTTTTTTGGAAAATCCATGTTTTTGGGCCTAAATTAACCCAATTTAGTGCTCCAACTGTTTTAGAGACAAGTAATCTAATTGTTGAGGTAATAAATCATCCAAAAAAACAGTTTAATTCTTCGTTGGTAGGCCTATTCTACACACAAAACAGATTGTCTTCCTCTCCATCTATGCATATTGGCAATGCAGCCATCGTCTTTGAATGTATATTACACCCTACACTTATAGTTAAATATGTAAAGAAATGGAAAAAGCCAGTTTGGTTTCTGTCTCTCAAGGCCCCCCTCCACTTGTATAAAATACCAAAAAATTCAGCCATTATAGACTGTACAATATTAATTGACATGGAGAAAGCCAGTTTGGTTTCTGTCTCTCTAGGCCCCCCTCCACTTGTATAAAATACTAAAAAATTCAGCCATTATAGACTGTACAATATTAATTGACATGGAGAAAGACAGTTTGGGGTCACTCTGTCTCTCTAGGCCCCCCTCCACTTGTATAAAATACCAAAAAATTCAGCCATTATAGACTGTACAATATTAATTGACATGGAAAAAGCCAGTTTGGTTTCTGTCTCTCTAGGCCCCCCTCCACTTGTATAAAATACCCAAAAATTCAGCCATTATAGACTGTACAATATTATGAAAAATGGACAAAGCCAGTTTAGGGTCACTCTGTCTATGACACCCTACCCTTAAGGATAAATTGCCCTAACAGCAGCCTTTCAAGATGGTATGTGATATGGAAATGCCACAAGTCCCTTTCCTCTTTGGGGGTAGATTGCACCCTACACTTACATAGAAAGTTTTAAAAAGATGTTATCGGCATCATCTTCAGCTTAATCCTCACCCTCATCAGTGTGTACGTCATCATCACAGACTATCAATTCATCGCCGCTTGAATCCGCCATTAGAGAACAGTCAGTGCTTGGATGTCTTGGATGGTGAAGGCCTTCCTCGTGGAAGATGTAGTTCATTTTTATAAACATCATTTTCTCCACATCCTTTGCATGTTTATACTCATATTGGATGGAGTTATGGGCAAAGTGACACATTTTTTTGAAAAATCCTTCAAACCAGCCCAGATGTTAAATTGTTCTGGTCTGCCCCCTGTGTCTTCCCTGCTTCTTTTTTGGAAATTTTAGTTTTTTACGAGCAACAGCTTCAGAAAGTGAAAGAGGACACGTCGTCAAGCCGAGGCCCAGTTCAGCGGCCAACTTGCTGAGCAATAGCTCCTTGCAAAAGTTCACATCTCGCTCATTTACAAGTAAAGACTCAATGTAGGTTTTAAACCTTGGATCAAGCACAGTGGCCAAAACGTACTGATCCGAGTTCAAGATCTTAATAACTCGAGGATCATTGTGAAGCGAATTAAGTACTTGATCGACAAGGCCAACATACTTTGCTGAATTGCTTGCTTTCAGCTCCTCCTTCATTTTCTCAAGCTGCTTTCCAATATTCTAATTAAAGGAATGACTTGGCTCAAACTAGCAGAGTCTGCACTGACCTCACATGTCACAACTTCAAATGGTTTCAGCACCTTGCACAGCACTGAAAGGATTCCCCACTGTGCAAGAGTGAAATACATCCCCCCTCCTTTCCCAATGTCATGACTTGTGCAATATGCTTGGGTGGCTTTGCGCTGTTCCTCCATCCTCTGAAGCATGTACAGGGTGGAATTCCACCGAGTTACCACCTCTTGCTTAAGTTGGTGGCAGGGCAAGTTAAACTGCTCTTGTAGCTGCTGTAATCTCCTACATGCTGTGGCTGAATGCCTGAAATGGCCTGAAATTTTACGGGCCACCGAAAGCATCTCCTGCACCTCACGGTTATTTCGTAGGAAGCTCTGCACCACCAAGTTGATGGTGTGAGCAAAACAGGGAATATGTTGGAAATCACCCAGTTGTAATGCTCGCACTATATTGTTGGCGTTATCTGAAATGACATACCCTGGGGAGAGTCCGAGTGGTATAAGCCATGCATCAATCACATCTCTTAGTTTGCGTAACAAATTGTCAGCCGTATGCCTGTTAGTGAAGCCGGTGATACAAAGAGTGGCCTGCCTGTGACAAATGTTACGTAGTGGTGTACATGCTGCTGCTGTTCCTGCTGGTGAAGGTGAATGACCAACCCAGTGGGCTGTCACAGTCATATAGTCTTTGGTTTGGCCACTTCCACTTGTCCACATATCTGTGGTTAAGTGAACAGTGGGCAGAATGGCATTTTTCAGCGCAATCTCTACATTTTTACACACTTTTTGGTATAGTTGTGGAATAGCTTTACGGGAGAAATGGTGTCGCGATGGAATTCTGTAACGCGGACACAAAACCTCAATTAACTGTGAAAAACCAGCTGCGTTTATTGTGGAGATTGGACGCAGGTCTAACACTAACATTGCAGCCATGGCGTCTGTGATTCGCTTGGCGACTGGGTGACTGCTGTCATATTTGCTTCCCCTCGCAAATGATTGTTTCACAGTTAATTGCTGAAATGTAGGACTGCTCATTTTATTAACCTGCCTCTGGGATGACGATTCACTCCCAGCAGCAGCAACAGCAGCAGCAGGACTAACGCTTTCTTCAGAGGAATCAATAATAGTGCCGGAGTCATCCAGCCTTAAGTGGGATGCCGGGCTAACTCCGAGCGCTACTGAGGATATTGATGAGGATGGTGTTGTGGGTGTATTTTGTAGCCGTCGGTATGTCGGTGAGCGGAGGGTCTTAGCTGATGAGGGAGTGCTTGTATTCTTTTGGGAAGAACTTTCAGCTTTTCCCAACACTTTGCCATGAACTCTCGTTAAATGGCGTAACATAGACGAGGTTCCAAGATGGTTAAGGTCCCTCCCTCGACTGACTGTGGCTTCACATACACTACAAATGGCTATACAATTGTTGTCTGGATTTGGGTAGAAATAATTCCACACATAAGAAGTGGATTTTTTTGTTTTATGCCCAGGCATGACAATGGCCTTTTTCTTGTCACGTGCCAGAACTGCTGCCACTGGTGCAGGACTTACACAAACAACCTCATCCTCATCAACATCCTCATTAGTGCCATCGTCGCCTACACAAATCTCCCCCTCATCCTCTTCTAATTCCAAAGTGGCATCCTCAATTTGGGTATCACCGGCTACACTCGGGCTATTAAGGCACACATCAGCAGAATGCTCACGATTAGACATCCCACTGTTGGATGGACTCTCCACAGGGATTGTTGTCATTTGTGAATCAGAGCAAATATTCTCCTGTAATGCCTCACTGTTATCTTGCAGCTCGGCTTTGACGCGTAACAGTAGTTGTGCACCAATTGTAGGCTGGGTAACTTTTTGGGATCTGCCACTAATAGCCAAAGGTGAAGGCCTCATTCTCTCTTTGCCACTGCGTGTGTAGAATGGCATGCTTGCAATTTTTTTTTTATCGTCACTTAACTTTTGCTCAGTTACACTTCTTTTTCGCTTCAATACAGTAAATTTTTTTTGGTTTTTGTTTTTTGCACTAATTTGAAAACACTCTGTTGTTTGACATCGCCTTGGCCAGATGACGTACTGGGAACACTAACATCAGGACTGGTGACAGAACCTGGTTGCTCATTCAGATCATATGTGGACTGCTTTGAATCCATTCTGAGCGCAAACCACTGGGGAGTGCTAAAAATTATTTAGTAGATACTGCTGACAGTTATGACTTTTGACAGCCAGAAATATTAATGCACAATTAGGGAGGACACCCCAAAAGCACTGAGGAGTGCTAAAAATTATTTAGTAGATACTGCTGACAGATATGACTTTTGACAGCCAGAAATATTAATGCACAATTAGGGAGGACACCCCAAAAGCACTGAGGAGTGCTAAAAATTATTTAGTAGATACTGCTGACAGATATGACTTTTGACAGCCAGAAATATTAATGCACAATTATGGGGGACACCCCAAAAGCGCTGGGGAGTGCCAAATATGAAGAAAAAATAATAAACCTCTATCCTCCTCTCTGCACTAGCGATTTTGGTTAGAGCAATTGCAAGAACAATATTGTATTCTCTGTCCCTGCTCTAATTAGCCTATGACTACACCCTGCTCTCTCCCTCTGTCAAATGGCGATGGATTGCTGTGGATGCGTGTATTTATAAAGTTGAAGTATCGCGAGAACCGAGCCCCGAGATCCGACGACGTCACAATGACGTTCGGCCTCGATTTGGATTCGGAATGGGCGGGAGAGTACCGAGCTGCTCAGCTCGGTACTCGGATACCCAAAGTTCGGGTGGGTTCGGTTCTCGGAGAACCGGACCCGCCCATCTCTAATTAATACCTTAATACTATAATCATTAATAAAAATACATTTACATTTTTTTTTATTATTTTTTTTACATGAAATACATATATCAGGATGTTCTTAATACTTACTGCCTATAAAATGCATTATCACAGTTTCTCTTACTTGCAAACACATGTTCTGGCATGTATACGCGTCCTTCATCACTATCAGTCGGCACTTACACCTGTCCTGTAGCTGGTGCAAATGATAGAGCTAAAACTCACGTACCTCGGAAACTGATTTGGACAGGTGTGTGTGTGCTCAACCTCGGCACGCCCTTACTGTACATTTCCATCGTACCCGCACATTCCCTTCCCCATTAAGCCCTTCAAATTGTAGGCAATCAGAAGTGTCTATGCGTTTATACTTGAATCGCATGCACTTGGGGTCAAAGTCATAAAGTCAGTTTCTGAGCATGCGCAGAGCAATTTCCTGCAAGATGAGGCGCATAACGGGACTTTAATCCGAACATGGATCAGGCCCTGTATTTTCATATGATTATTGTAGTTTTTATTCATGCTGCATGAAATAAGATTATTGTGGATTAGAGTAGGAGGATGTCTGGTGCAATATGATTGGCTACTCTCCCTATCTATCATGGACAGCTCACATAGGAGGGATCAAGAATCTATGACATCCATGTTATTCAGTCCAACAGGCGGATGAAACGCTTGAGACATCCCACACACCAAGGCTTGAGGATATCCGCAACCCCCGAAGTAGCCGGAAAACCGTAAGTGACACATGCATGCTACTTGCAATCCAGCGAGAGGTGCAACTTCTATCTGAGTGCTCCGACATTGAGCAGGGAATGAATACTGGACGTTTCACTTTATCAGGTACTATAATCTCTTCTTAACATTGTGAGGATTCGGATATTAAAGTTTGGAAAAATTGGATTCATGCATTTTGATACTGACATTTAATCCATTGATCAAATCTTGTGTTTTGTTGGGACTTTGACCATCAAGATTTACTTCCATCGCATGTACATTATTTTGGACAGGATCAATAGATTAAATGATGCAGCTACACTGCACAATTATAAACCCGTCGGCATATGTTACAATGTGACTGCATATGTCATACCTTATGGAGATGTGCATGTAACACACACCCTGATGCATATATGAACTTAATTTATAAGGAACCTTTATTCCAATTGGACCTAACAAGTCTCTTTATATAATAGATACAGGATGGAAAGAGGATGATGTTTCTGACATCTTTTTATTTTTTTGTTTTTCTTTCCAAGGCATTTTATATTAAACTAAATATCTGTTTTGACCATGACCTTATCTGTGTGGAGTTTGTATGTTCTCCCTGTGCTTGCGTGGGTTTCCTCCTACACTCCAAAAACATACTGGTAGGTTAATTGGCTGCTATCAAAATTGACCCTAGTCTCTCTCTCTGTCTGTGTGTGTATGTTAAGGAATTTAGACTGTAAGCTCCAATGGGGCAGGGACTGATGTGAGTGAGTTCTCTGTACAGCGGTGCTATATAAATAAATGATGATGATGATTTTATTAAAAATATATTAGCATGTTATCAGTTCCATCAGTCTGCTTCCCAATTTTAGTGACCTATACAAACATAGAAAGGCATTAGGTCTTGCGCTAAGATCTCTTCGGTACTACCTGTGACGGTATGGGCATCTTAAGACAACCAGCTCATCCACCCAATACATCCATCACAACTTTAATATAGGTTTTTTTTAAGTAACTGCACAGGTGTGGAATATAAACTTACAAGTGGGACTGATGGTATTAGTGAACCGGTCCAAATTTCCAGGGGACACACTAAGGACTTAATTTCACTTGGGTCTTAAATAAGCCAGATGGGTTATATCGACACATCGGGATTACAAAATGGTGACCTGGCCATTTTCTCGCAAAAAAAACCCTAAGTCATTCACGTCTCAAGCCCTTGTCACATCACAAAAGATTGTAAGGCCTTAAAATGAGGGTTGCTCTTCATTAACTGTTTATACCACTGCTGTTCTCCCCTGGACTTTGTCAGAGAATGAGGTACAAACATAGTAGGGGAGAACTGCACGTGGAAAGGATCCTAGTCCTTGTCTATCAACACCTGGCCAATCTCAGCATTGCTGAACTGGGAATAACCCTGCAGGGTGGGCTTTCCAATGTGGTAAATGTTGTCCCTTTAAAATGTCCTGCAGGAGAGACTTCATGGATTCCATTGAGCCTGGTATTAGAGTTCTGTCGCTTACCAGCTCCAACGTGTTTCCTGATCCAGGTCTTACTTCTGATGGCCATCGTTGCTACATTGTGCTGCCAGGAATTTATGCTCCATCAGGAGTTACTCTGTTCACCTGGTGATCCTGCTGAAGCCGGGAGACTAGATTTCAGGTCCTAGAAACTTGGTAGAGAGCTTTGACCAGACTGTCAGGATCAGCAAGTCCAAGGAAATGAATCTACAACTTGGCCAAGGACATCATAATTTTGCTACAATTTGGACTGGTAATGAAAATCCATATTTATATAGTGTTCTTGGATTATTGAACACTGGGGCGATTTTGTGATGGTTGAAGTTTGATGAGCAGTTGGGTTTTGTTTAAATTATTGTTTATTATATAAAGCTATTGTTTTCAGTTATCTGTAATAAACATACAGTTGTATCCACACATTTTCTATGCCTGTGAGACCATGAACCCATAGATACCTAGATTACCAAGTGGGCTCCTGCCCTAACACCCTGGTATCCTGACAATAGCTTTCAACTGGACTGTAAGTTGGCCACTGCAAGTGGACATTATATGTTACATCATTTTCTTCGTCTTGGCTATAACAGATGATAAGATAAGGGTTGTCCTTGGAATACAATAGTATCTGTTACTTACATGTGCATTAATGATGAAGTATTCCTCTAATGTGTGTAGCGAAAATGCCTATTTTGTGTACCAACATGACACACGCACATACTTTATAGATAGTCCCTTTGTGGCATAGTATGTATTAATATCAAAACCTGCCTTACTACTTGTTGGTGGGAAACTGAAATGGGACAAAACAGAACTACTGCATGGATGGAAGAAGGAGGATATGTAAAGTGGGCTGTGATGACACTGGTAAAAATCTCATCTTGTAATAGCTGTTACAATACTAAACCATAGCATTATGGACAAACGTTGAAAGCGGACTTGATTTTATATCACCATGCATAATTGAGGAAAACCTTGGAGTACCAGTACAAATCGAGATGCACAACCACCAAATACGAATTTCTGCTGCACTTCTGCTGTTTTGTGCTTTATAAATTATATCCACTGTCTGCTATTTAGCAATTACATAGCTAATTATTGTTTGGAACCCAGTGAAAAGTGACAATGCTTTGGGACTAGTGGAAATATAAAGTATTGTAATATAAATATATGATGTAAATTTAATTACAGGTGGAGGTGTGGCTAAGAGTCATGGCCACCACCACAAGGGCACCGAGGAGGAGTTGTAGCCAGTATGTGGGGGCAATTTAAAAGTAAATTGAAAGCAAATGTATGAATTATTTTTAAATACCACCAAGAAGTAGTGTGTGGTTCTTGATTTGACATTAAACCACCTCTCCAAAACAGCAAAAAGTAGGATTCTACACACGATAATACATTTTTTTTTATTGCTATGAGGGAGATCTGACATCAAGCTTCCCCCCCCCCTCCCCCAATTTATCTCAGAACTTGATGCCTTCTGCAGTGTATTTTGATGGTGTCTGTTGATCACTAAATACTAGCTACTAACGGTGGTAGTCATATTACCCCCACTGACTATGCCGACAAGATTTTTAACAACAGAAAAATAGCGATGAGTGTGACAGCGACAAGCTGAAAACGTGGATTTACCAGATTACTGACAGCCACTGTTTCCGGCAGCTTTATTTCTCTCCACAGCAAAAATGTGACTTTTACAAACATCTACACTAAGAAATTACGTCACTTGTAATGGCGCTACTGAAATCGCCGCTTTAAAGAGGCAATGGCTGGACCCAATGCCTGTATAATGTAATCTAGACGCTGCCTCCACTGCCTCCGGAGCACCAACTTCAGGTGCTCCACCCACACTACGCCCCTGATTACAGGCACCACTATATAGTGGCATTTACACAACAAAGATGTAAATCTTTATGCAACTTATTGTGTTATTATATAGTAATGTATAAAAATTGTGTTATTGTATGATTTGCACCCTTAAACGCTGGACTACTCCGTCTGCTTGCACAAAATAGAAAACATTTTCTGACTATGTATAAACACATAAGGGAGGCAGGGGCGTGACTAGAAATGTCTGGGCCACATAGCAAAGTTATGATAGGGCACTTGAATGAATCACAAACAGGGGCGGGCTGGCACAGTCCAGCCCAGGGGGTGTACAGGCAGCCGCATCACATGACAGGCGCTGAAGCGGCCGCATCGTTTGCTGTGTGATGCGGCCGCAGGTAAAATAAAATGAAAACATGGATCCACAGGAGGGAGGGGGGCGGCCCGAACAGGGGTCAGACTGAGCGGCCCGGGAGGGGCTGATGCCCCCCTGCCCCCCGGGCCAGCCCGCCCCTGATCATAAACTCATACCCACCTTGATGTCAGCTCAGTCTGCAGTCAGTGTCCAGAAGGGCATTTGGGGCAATATGGCACATTATATATACATGCACTTGTTATCCTCATTATTTTCCAAATCCTATAACTGCCTGGAGAAATCTATTATAAAGCCAAATTTTTTCCGCTGGGCCAGGGTCCCTGTGTTGCTGGGGCCCATAGCATTAACATGGATTGCTATGGCTATCGTTATGCCCTTGGTGGGAGGTAAAGGGGAAAACAATTTTTTATTTTTCATGTATTTTTTTTGTAAGTGTTGCTAGATTGCTTAGGATGTGTTAGAATCTCTCACGGGGAGGTTCTCTACCCTATGTCTCATGTCTGTATCTCATGTCTCACGTTTGCCCACACTCCATCCTCCTCAATGTCCCTGTTTTGGCTTATGCTGAATTGCTTTTTAATAACATGTGATTTGTTTTGTTAATTGCATCCATTCTGCTTATCTGTGCCCATTATTCTTATCTGTATGTTCTTTTATAATTTCCTTGTATGTAATAACACCTATGTAGGGCACTGGAGGAGCTTTGTGCCACCTTATAAATAAAAGATAATAATAAAAATAATAATGATTGCAAAGTTGAGGAAAGGGGAAGTTATGTTCTGATCTTTCTTGTTTGGAGTGGGTTGTATATAATAATTATCTATAACCATCAGAAAGGTGGTTGTCTGTTGAAATGAACTGGAGGGATTGATGCATATTTAACTATGTCCATAAAGTATAACATACGCACACACGTTGCAACATATGCTGACGTGTTTATAACTGTGCAACTGTAGATGGCATCATTTAATCTATTGATCCTGTCCAACATAATGCACATGTGAAACAATGCCCATTATGAAGCTATATTTTTGCACTTAATTGTTACATTTGAGGGCTGTAAATTTTAATATCTTTAAGCTTCATTTTCCCATTATCTCCCAAATGATGTCTACTACGTTGTGAGAATTTGGCTCCTCATCATCATCATCATTTATTTATATAGCGCCACTAACTCCGCAGCGCTGTACAGAGAGCTCATTCACATCAGTCCCTGTCCCATTGGAGCTTATAGTGTAAATTCCCTAATATAGACACACCCACACACACAGGCAGAGACAGACAGAGAGGGAGAGACTAGAGTCAATTTTGATAGCAGCCAATTAACCTACTAGTATGTTTTTGGAGTGTGGCGGGCAGCATGGTGGCTAAGTGATTAACACTTCTGTCTTACAGCACTGGGGTCATGAGTTCAATTCCCGACCACGGCCTTATCTGTGAGGAGTTTGTATGTTCTCCCTGTGTTTGCGTGGGTTTTTCTCCGGGTGCTCCGGTTTCCTCCCACACTCCAAAAACATGCTGGTAGGTTAATTGTCTGCTAACAAAATTGACCCTAGTCTGTGTGTGTGTGTGTGTGTGTGTGTGTGTGTGTGTATGTTAGGGAATTTAGACTGTGAGCCCCAATGGGACAGGGACTGATGTGAGTGAGCTCTCTGTACAGCACTGCAGAATTAGTGGCGCTATATAAATAAATGATGATGATGATGATAGGAAACCGGAGCACCCGGAGGAAACCCACCCAAACACAAGGAGGACATACAAACTCCACACAGATAAGGCCGTGGTCGGGAATCAAACTCATGACCCCAGTGCTGTGAGGCAGAAGTTCTAACCACTAGGCCACTGTGCTGCCCATCCTCACTGCTTTATTCTTTATAAGTGGCTATTTGGCACGTATTTAAGTTACACATGCATACCTCCCAATTACCTGATTTCAAGTTCATGACACATTAGAGCAACTAGTGATCTGTGCAGGTCATGCTACCAATCCATTGCCCGTGATTTACTAGACAATGGGATTCTATTTATGACCAAACTTAAATTGCCCACATTCATTTTCATTTCTTATCTCAAATGTTGCAATTTATTAAAATGAATTAACTGGGACAGCTGCTGCGATGGGATTAGCTGGGCCAGCCAGAATTTGCGATGGGGAAAGCACAAAGCCTATCGGGGAGGGAGCCGAAGATCCCTCTCCTGCGATGCTCTCCCCATAGGTTATAATGAGGGCACTAGCTACCCGGATCAAGCTCCTAATTTTGGGGCTTGATAATTAAGCCAATTGCAGTCCCCACAGACATTTTTGGGGACAGGACTTGCGATTAAAGACTAATAAATAGGCTTGTTACTATTTCTATGCTTTAATCTAATTATAGGTTGATAACTAGGACCCCATGTCTCATTCCTGCAGTAAAAATAGAGAGAACCCTGCATAAAAGTTTATACCTGTAAAGTTCCATAATTTTAGAGGAGAATAAAAAGAAAAAGAATCGGGCATTACATTTACTTTATTGGAAAAAAATGTATTATGTTTTCATTATATATAATCCTTTATTCTGGAATTTACAGACAGCGACAGTAACACCTGCAGATTATATAACACACCAAAATACTAAAGAGGACTATAATAACATTACAATCTATCCAATAAAAGCAATATATTTTTTCTAAAGATGGAATAAATTGCATGACCTACTTGTATGACATTTTGCACAACATATTAAATATTGTGTACTGATTGTAAGTTTTCATGGTAGTTATTGGAATCTAAAGACGTATTGAAAATGCGCCAAGTATTTATGCAGTATCAGTCCACATTTTCAGATAATAGCTACCTTTGTTTTTGTTATGTTTTATTTTAGGTTAGAACTTCCCTTTAATCAGGAATACATAACCATAAGATACTGTAACCTCATTCTGTCTGGCAATAATTATTTTTAAATCTGTCTAAAGTAATTTAAAACTTCAAAAGAACTCATTATCAAGCTGGAAGTGCTTCAAATTGCTCTTTTGTCCATCTGGATGGTGTTCAGGAGTACTTCATAATTAGACTCTAATCTCTGTTTTAGATCACTGAAAATGAGCATAAACTGCTTGAACTGTGTTAACACACATAATGTATATATCATTTATTTTTTTTCTAAAGGGTCTAAATGTTGGACTATTGGACGAATAGTCTACGGTCATTCTACAACCTATGCATGCTTGCTAGAGGGGAAGTAGGGTCAGAGAGGAGGAGAAGACAAGAGAATGGAGGGGAAGTAGGAGAGGATGGGATGGATGTAGGATACAGTAGAGAGGAGGGGAAGTAGGAGAGGATGGGATGGATGTAGAATACAGGAGAGAGGAGTTAAAGTAGGATAGGATGGGATGGGTGTAGAATACAAGAGAGGAGGGGAAGTAGGAGAGGATGGGATGGGTGTAGAATACAGGAGAGAGGAGGGGAAGTAGGAGAGGATGGGATGGGTGTAGAATACAGGAGAGAGGAGGGGAAGTAGGATAGGATGGGATGGGTGTAGAATACAGGAGAGAGGAGGGGAAGTAGGAGAGGATGGGATGGGTGTAGAATATAGGAGAGAGGAGGGGAAGTAGGAGAGGATGGGATGGGTGTAGAATACAGGAGAGGAGGGGAAGTAGGAGAGGATGGGATGGGTGTAGAATATAGGAGAGGAGAGGAAGTAGGAGAGCATGGGATGGGTGTAGAATACAGGAGAGAGGAGGGGAAGTAGGAGAGGATGGGATGGGTGTAGAATATAGGAGAGAGGAGGGGAAGTAGGATAGGATGGGATGGGTGTAGAATATAGGAGAGAGGAGGGGAAGTAGGAGAGGATGGGATGGGTGTAGAAGACAGGAGAATGGAGGGGAAGTAGGAGAGGATGGGATGGGTGTAGAATATAGGAGAGGAGAGGAAGTAGGAGAGGATGGGATGGGTGTAGAATACAGGAGAGGAGGGGAAGTAGGAGAGGATGGGATGGGTGTAGAATATAGGAGAGGAGAGGAAGTAGGAGAGCATGGGATGGGTGTAGAATACAGGAGAGAGGAGGGGAAGTAGGAGAGGATGGGATGGGTGTAGAAGACAGGAGAATGGAGGGGAAGTAGGAGAGGATGGGATGGGTGTAGAATATAGGAGAGGAGAGAAAGTAGGAGAGGATGGGATGGGTGTAGAATACAGGAGAGGAGGGGAAGTAGGAGAGGATGGGATGGGTGTAGAATACAGGAGAGAGGAGGGGAAGTAGGAGAGGATGGGATGGGTGTAGAATATAGGAGAGAGGAGGGGAAGTAGGAGAGGATGGGATGGGTGTAGAATAAAGGAGAGAGGAGGGGAAGTAGGAGAGGATGGGATGGGTGTAGAATACAGGAGAGGAGGGGAAGTAGGATAGGATGGGATGGGTGTAGAATATAGGAGAGAGGAGGGGAAGTAGGAGAGGATGGGATGGGTGTAGAAGACAGGAGAATGGAGGGGAAGTAGGAGAGGATGGGATGGGTGTAGAATATAGGAGAGGAGAGGAAGTAGGAGAGGATGGGATGGGTGTAGAATACAGGAGAGGAGGGGAAGTAGGAGAGGATGGGATGGGTGTAGAATATAGGAGAGGAGAGGAAGTAGGAGAGCATGGGATGAGTGTAGAATACAGGAGAGAGGAGGGGAAGTAGGAAAGGATGGGATGGGTGTAGAATATAGGAGAGAGGAGGGGAAGTAGGATAGGATGGGATGGGTGTAGAATATAGGAGAGAGGAGGGGAAGTAGGAGAGGATGGGATGGGTGTAGAAGACAGGAGAATGGAGGGGAAGTAGGAGAGGATGGGATGGGTGTAGAATATAGGAGAGGAGAGGAAGTAGGAGAGGATGGGATGGGTGTAGAATACAGGAGAGGAGGGGAAGTAGGAGAGGATGGGATGGGTGTAGAATACAGGAGAGAGGAGGGGAAGTAGGAGAGGATGGGATGGGTGTAGAATATAGGAGAGAGGAGGGGAAGTAGGAGAGGATGGGATGGGTGTAGAATATAGGAGAGAGGAAGGGAAGTAGGAGAGGATGGGATGGGTGTAGAATACAGGAGAGGAGGGGAAGTAGGAGAGGATGGGATGGGTGTAGAATATAGGAGAGGAGAGGAAGTAGGAGAGCATGGGATGGGTGTAGAATACAGGAGAGAGGAGGGGAAGTAGGAGAGGATGGGATGGGTGTAGAATATAGGAGAGAGGAGGGGAAGTAGGATAGGATGGGATGGGTGTAGAATATAGGAGAGAGGAGGGGAAGTAGGAGAGGATGGGATGGGTGTAGAAGACAGGAGAATGGAGGGGAAGTAGGAGAGGATGGGATGGGTGTAGAATATAGGAGAGGAGAGGAAGTAGGAGAGGATGGGATGGGTGTAGAATACAGGAGAGGAGGGGAAGTAGGAGAGGATGGGATGGGTGTAGAATACAGGAGAGAGGAGGGGAAGTAGGAGAGGATGGGATGGGTGTAGTATATAGGAGAGGAGGGAAGTAGGAGAGGATGGGATGGGTGTAGAATACAGGAGCGAGGAGGAGAAGTAGGACAAGATAGAATGGATGTAGAATATAGAAGAGAGGAGGAGAAGTAATAGAAGAGGGGAGCAATTGGTGGAGAAAAAAGGAAGAGGAAGGGGGACAGGAGAGAAGGGTCTGCAATGAGCAGTACAGGTGTTAGGGCTGACGGCAAGTTTCATAAACTTGTAGAACAGGTCACAGAGGTCTTCGCCTATAGTAGCCGCCTTTCCCGTAGAGCTCACAGGTGCTCTGATGCCCCCAGGTTTATAACCCTACAGCAGCACAGGCGTGGGCCAGGTGGAAGAACAGCAAAGTCCAAACGGCAGAGATCAAGGTCACAGGCAATATTGCAGAGTCTAGTACACGGTACAAGGTCATACACGGCAAAATCAATCCAAAGGCAGGGAAGAGGAACAGAGCAGGGAGCAGGTAAGTGTGCACAGAGCAGGAACTATAACCGGCAGTGAGGCCCTGTCCTCACTGTCTTAAATACTATGATGGACAAATCAGAAAAGAGGAGGACAGGGCTGACAATCAGCCTCAGGAGGCTGCTAATTAATTACTAGCTTAGAACTAGCATAGGTCATATCACAAACCAGGAACATGTATAAATGACAAATAGAATCATGCGAGAGCTCCCCCTGGAGTTGGAGAATGCCCCTACACCCTCCTACTCTATACCACAAAGATAACAGTGCATTGTAACTAATGCATGTGCTCAGCTGCTACCTCACGCCAGGATGCGGCGTACCGCCACGGCTCGTAACAACAGGATAATATAATAGAAATAACATTTCTAGCATTTCACTTTGCGTATTGAATCAATCTTCCCAAGTAAGGTTATAAATCTCTCTAAATTATTAAAGACCCCTGATGTCTATGTATATTGTGCTGATATTCACATTATACAAGATTAATTCATGAGGCTTTTGAGTTTCTTTATGTACTGAATTCATTATAAGACTACGCTTATTGAACTTTTGTTTCATCAGCCACAAAATAAGGTACTGACGGGTTTGAGACAACAATTTGAAGAACTGTGTAGCCACATAAGGGTTTGACCTTGAACACCTGGCCAGAATATAGCTCTGGAAAGAGTGAAGCATGCAAATTGCACCACGTCGAATGAAGATACAAATCCCTTTTAGAATGTCATCCAGGTATAGTACAACAATTACCCCTTTTGACCTTAAGAGGACTGCAATGATCACCAAAATCTTTGTGAATAACCTTGTTGCTTTTGCCAGACAGAAGGACAATGCTTTCAACTGAAAATGAAAATCCACCACTGCAAACCTGGGGAGTCTGTGATCCCCATCCCAGATTAGGACACAGAGGCATGCATATTTTATGTCCATAGAGGCAAGAAATTAATTTTTTGACAGATCTTAAATACTCCATCTTGAATCTGTTCACCTGCATATTATTGTTTAGGGATTTCAGATTAAAAATGGGCTAAAAAATCAAGTCTAGTTTTCATGCTAGAAATAGGTTTCAGTAATCATCCAAACCCTCTTGTTCACTCAGGACTGGTATAGACTTTCTCAATGATAATAAGGAATGGAGGACCTCTTGAAGGACCAACCTCCTGATTCCATCTCTCAGAAGGGCTGTGGAGAAAAAACACCTGGGTGGAGGCTCCAAGAGGTTCAAGATATAACCTCTTTCCATGATGCCTCTATTCCACGTGTCAAAAAAAAAATGATCCATTGGTCCTGAAAGAGCAAGAGGTGGATTTCCACCCCAGACTTTGCTGTGTGGGGAAGAATTCAGTAATGTCATCTGCCTTTCAGCAGGCTTGGGGGCATGACTGTTTCCAGGCCAAGTCTGCTTGTTCCTTTCTGCACAGGGCAAAGGAATTTCCTTGAAAAGATAGGACTTAATATCTCTGGGCCCTTGGCTTGGGAGCAGTCACTGGGAGGAAAAAGTTCTTTCTCCATGTCCTGAGAGATATTCCTGTCCAATTTTGGGTCAAATCGAAAAGGGCAAGGCTTCCAGGGTACTTTTGGATTCCACATTGAGAGCTGCATCACTCAGATACTCTGATGTTTTCCTCACTTGGTCCACCAAGGGCAAAAATCCTGATCTTGGGGTATTACATTGTAAGCCTTCACCATCTGCTTAGCACCATTTTCTACCAGTTTATTTACCAGAGTGGCTCTAGAATGTACCTAAGCAAAGCAACTGCTGGAACAAGAACAGATTTCAAAATCACCTCCCATTTCTTTCATACTGACCTTCTAGGAAGCAACATTTGGAATTGGAATTGTGGTGGATTTTGAAAGGTGGCAATGGGGGCATCCACTCTGGGTGGAATTGTCCACTTTCCCATGTCCCCTTCACGGAAGGGAAAACTACAGTAAAATATGCAAGGCATTTGAAATCTATCAGATTTTTGTCAGGTTTCACCTAAAAGCTTGTGGAGAGAGCACACAGGAATGATGGGACTCTCTTCAATCTGTCTGGTTTAGCTCCATCCACCTTGGGGGTGCAGAGTCTAACGTCGTCAGGGACCCCTGCAAGAAGGTTTGGTCTTTGCTGCTTACACCACGCAGGTCACGGTTCTCCGGATGGGTACCAGACAAGACTGACAGGAGAAGTAAATGTTAAGCAGCAAGGGCAGACCTGGGTAAGGGCAACTTGAAGAGTAATCCGATACTGGATACTTGGATACCAGGAATAGCTAAGAAGCATTTGGCGCTGGATACCAGAATCTGCTGAATAGGAATAGGTACAGAAAACAAGAATTCGCTGAAAACCATATAGCACTGGATCTGTTGAGTAGGAATGGATACAGAAAACCAGGATTAGCTGAGAAGTATACAGCACTTGATCACAGGATCTGCTAAATTGGAACAGAAACATGATACTAGGATTCACAATGAATACACAGGATAAAAGGAGCCAAACAATGCTGCAGCTAGCAGCCTAACTGAACATAAAGATCTGGCACCATATTGCCAGAACAGGTGCCTTACATATTCTGGATGATATTGGAGAGTTAAAAGTAATCAGCCAATGGCTGAACAGGAAAACTATAAAGGACGGGTGTGTGTATGCGCACTCCCATGATCCAAGATGGTTGCCAACATCAGTAGATGCTGGAGTGGAGAAGCCCGGTGGAGGAAACCAGCCCTGTGCACCGGACCCTAGTACGTAAGCTATATGCCTTTTCTTTCTTTTGAAAAAAGATATATCCTTAATCTCTAGCTTTTGAAGGTTAAGGGTTTGTTGAACAGCCAAAACTAACCTGCTTGGGCCTCAAAAACTGAGCCTACCAGAATCTCGACCACTTATTAAGAGAAAATGCCAAAGAAAATTATCTGGGTGGATCATAATTATCATCAGCTATTTATATAGGACCACTAATCCCGTAGCGCTGTATAGAGAACTCACTCACATCAGTCCCTGTTTCAAAGGAACTTACAGCCTCAATTCCCTAACATACACACACATACACACAGACTGAGAGAGATTAAGGTCAATTTAAAAGCAGCCAATTAACCTACCAGTATGTTTTTAGAGTGAGGGAGGAAACCAGAGCACCCGGAGGAAACCCACGCAAACACAGGGAGAACATACAAACTCTACACAGATAATGCCATGGTCCGAAATAGAACTCATGACCCCAGAGTAGTGAGGGAGAAGTGCTAGCCACTACGCCACCACGCTGCCAACATCAAATAAGGCCATGACTGGGAGTGGATTCCTGACACTTGTGAGATTTCTAAACTGAAGATGTCTAAAGCAATCTCTCCAGCGTTGAAGACACTTACACGATCCCCTGAACGAATTTCTCCAAGTTACATACCCATGGTGGTTCCTGGATTATTGCTGTGAGTTCTGGTAATCTTTGGCGCTTCTGAATTGTGTATACAATGTTCAGATTTGAAAGCTTCTTGGCCAGGGACAGAATGGAGTTGTTTCTGACCACATCCACTGGACAGAAAGGCTTACATAGACAGGTGCGTTCAGGAGATAGGTCATACAGGATCACTATAACATTTTAAAAGCATAGTTGCCTACTCTCCTGGAATGTTCAGGAGACTCCCACATTTCAGGTACTTCTCCTGGACCCCTGTGAGGTCATGCTTTCTCCCAGATCCCTCCTACTACCTAGGGAAATAGGTGGGAATGCAGCCTCAATGATGCGATTCACTGCCAATTGTGTAATTTCAGCCCTAGCCCTGCGATGTGATGATGCAATTAGGATATAGCAGCGGGGAGGTGAAATTATGCAACTTGGTGCCCACACACTCATGCACTTGCGACAGGACCTCCATCCCGGGATCTACTGGAGGGGAGAGTTACAAATTCTGTTTATGTGTAAATGTGACTATGCATTGTGGCACCTTCAAAAATCATGTTTATAATGCCATAATAAAAAAAACCATTTAGCTTGACCTACGTTATGTGAAATTGCAGCTGAAAAAAACTGACATTCATAGAAACTACAAATTTGGTGAAATATTTTGCTCATCTCGATCAGCTATTTACTTGTCCTGTTTCTGATAATCTCTTCTATATAGAGGTTTGTGTCCGAGCTACCTTGGAGCAGGAAATTCCACTGGCAGAAAAATATAATAATTGTAGTACTGTTCAAGGTTAAAGGGGTCTGAGGTTAATTATACACCTCCTATTAAATTTGTGAGTAAGAACAAGATCCTGCAATTTGTTTCCTAACAACACTTTATTTCTGGGAACATTTGCTGCACTCTTACTGTATTTTTGGATTCCGGTGGGATCATTCTTAAAGCATCTTCCCATGTGCAGCATGGTTTAAGTTTGTTCCTATATTGTTTCTGATAATGATCTTTATTCTTAGGTTCCAACTTTACTAGAACCGTTATTTTCAATATGACATACATTTGCATAATTTGTACGGTATTGTATTGTATCAAAGTATTTTGATTTTACAGTATGAAATTTGTTTATGGCTAAATATGATTTCTTACCAGGAGTTGTGGTACAAGAAAATGACTGCCGCTCCAACACAGTTTATAGTCATTATTTACTACTTATTCTTCTCAACAGGAGTTGAGAGTCAAAGAGTGGGGGGAGAGGAGAGGTAAAGGTGAAAGAGGTGACATATAAAAAGGGGGTAAGAAAGAGAGGCGAGAGATATATGGGGGAATAAGAGGGGAGGAAGGTGAGAGATTCTCTTGGTGAGGGATGGAGAGAAAGAGGGGAAATGTGGTGAGAATGATTTGGAGGTGAGGAGTGAGGAGAGGTGTGAGATTGGGCCTATAGTTGCACTGTGGTTAGCTTTGCTGCCTCACAACACCGGGGTCATGGGTTCTTTTCTGACCAGTGCCGTCTCGGTGTGGAGTTTGTATGTTCTTCCTATATTTGTGCGAGTTTGCTCTTGGTGTTCTGATTTCCTCCAGTAATTCATAAATAAACTGGTATGTTAATTGGCTGCTGATAAAAATGGACCCTAATGCGTGTGTGTGTTAGGGAATTCATACTGTATATGCCCATGGGGTAGAGACTGATGTGAGTCAGTACATATTCTCTGTACAATGTAGTGTAATATATAAATACATGATAAATAATGTATTGAATGTAATTTCATTGTGTTAACTAATAAAAACTAAGGTTAAAAATATCATTTTCAACATATACTGATTCAGAACCTCAACCCTCAGACATATTTCACATTCTAAACCACTGACACCCAACTATAGGTGGTCACACCTATCATTGTTTGATGCTGAAATACTTATAAGACATTCCAGCATATAAAACAGAATTGAAATATCTCTGTCAAACGCTGTGGGGAATAAACCATTGTGTAGAGAACTAAAATATGTTAGTACTGTAAATTAAATAAAACCCTTCCTTTGCCTACAATTTAACCTTTGCAATTGTCCTTGCTTATTGTTTCTGTACATAAAACACATAGTTGCACACACGCTAACAAAACACTAAGTGCACAGAAAGGACACATAAAGAGACAACCATAAATCGTACCTTTACTGTTGTAATTAATACCAGCCAATGTAATTATTAAGAAAAATATTCTATTTAAAAAATGGATTTATCTTATCCTAAAGAAACTGCAACTAAAATAGATAATTAAAAAAAAATACAATGCTGCTGCTGACATTTAGTTTGTGAATTTAGCTTTTTTTGGTCACGTTAGCTGCACTCCATACTTTAAAGATGTGCAATTTGTTTTTATATTTTACATGCTATTTTAGAGTGGCTAACCAAGATAGATGGTGATGATTTTGATATGTGCACCAACCTCTTACACATCACATGTTGCATGTGCACAACATGTTGCATGTGCTCATTAGGAAAAAATGTATTAGCCAGAGAGTTATTCTTGATTCTAAAATGTAAAGTAGAGAAGTGTCAGTTCATAAGGCTATTGGATAGGAACCCGACAAGAAAACAACCCATACAATGGCTTATTGTAAAATGCAGACCTGGGTCTGTGGGTGACCTGGGTTTAGGGTTGTAGATCAGGAGGGGAGAAACCACGAACATGGAGAGAATTATTTTTTAATTAACCACATGTTCCTCTGTCATCAATGAGAGAGTGCATGCACTTGGCTATGTAGGAAAGTTTAATTTAGGTGCAGCTTTCTATCTAGCAGCCATGTCTGGGGTATGTCTTTTATCTAGCCTTCAAATATTCATCATCATCATCAACATTTATTTATATAGCGCAAATGATTCCGCAGCGCTGTACAGAGACCTCATTCACATCAGTCCCTGCCCCATTGGAGCTTACAGTCTAAATTCCCTAACACACACACAAATAATAGACAGAGGCAGAAAATGGCTAAGGTCAATTTTGATATCAGCCAATTAACCTACTAGTATGTTTTTTGGAGTGTGGGAGGAAATCAGAGCACCCAGTGGAAACCCAAGCAAACATGGGGAGAAAATACAAACTCCACACAGATAAGGCCATGGTTGGGAATTGAACTCATGACCCCAGTGCTGTGAGGCAGAAGTGCTAACCACTTAGCCACCGAGTATTAGGTCTACTTTTCTACACTAATTCTGGGTACACACTATACAAAATTTCTCCCGATGTGATATCTTTAACGATTTTACCAATGATTAAAAAAAATAAAAAGTCCAGAGCAGCATGTTGATTCATGTGTACACACTAAACACATTTTACATGATTTACCTTGAGATCTGTGCTCTCCTGAAAAGATCATGACTCTGCACACTCCATAGAGATCTATGGACACTGCCAGTCACAAGTGCAGACACACCAGAATTGGAACGATATTGTTCCAACGCTGACTGACATTTTTAGCCCGGTTAAAAAATCAATTGACATAATACGATGTGCTTTGTAATGATAATGGTTTATTAATGCAGTGTACACACTAATGCAATATCAGGCCGAACTGTCGTTTATCATTGGCCAGATAATCGTCTCAAAACCCTGTAGTGTGTACCCAGTCTAATTATTGGGACCGGAGTTTGTTGTCAACACTAGTCACCAGAACAGTTATCTGTTTTTCAACACAAGCTAAAGGACTGAGTTTGCTTCTCAACACTAGCCACTAGACTTGGAGTCTGCTTCTCAACACTAGCCACTAGGACTGGAGTCTGTTTCTCAACACTAGCCACTAGACTTGGAGTCTGCTTCTCAACACTAGCCACTAGGACTGGAGTCTGTTTCTCAACACTAGCCACTAGACTTGGAGTCTGCTTCTCAACACTAGCCACTAGGACTGGAGTCTGTTTCTCAACACTAGCCACTATGACTGTAGTCTGCTTCTCAACACTAGCCACTTGGACTGGAGTCTGCTTCTCAACACTAGCCACTTGGACTGGAGTCTGCTTCTCGACACTAGCCACTAGGACTGGAGTCTGCTTCTCAACACTAGCCACAAGGACTGGAGTCTGCTTTCCTACACTGGTCACCAGACTGGGGATTGCTTTCCACACAACCAGGATTAGGGTCTACATTTCTACACAATCCACCAGGCCAGATATCTGCTTTCTACCCTAGACATTGTGACTGGGGTCTGCTTTCCACACTGGCCACTTAATTTGAATGATTTAAACATGGGGTTAACTGTAGAAAAAATTCACATGGGTATGGGTGCAGAACAACAGGCCTAAGGGGTAGAAAAATGTAAACCTAGACTGCTGAATTGATCATTTTACATATCTAGTACAGTATTTTCATTTATAATTAGAATCGCAGCCCATTTGGCATCAATGTCATCATATGAATAAAATTACGCTATTTGTATATAGGCCATGCTATAATTTCAGAACTTCAAAGTATTTTGTGAACCCCAGGCTACTCATGCTTTTCATATATAGAATTGTCACGGTTCTTATGAGGAGACTCGGCAGATGTAGCGAAACCAAGAGATTCAAACAGTTTGGCACTACTCCAACAGGGCGTGGAGTCTAACGAGGAGACGGTGTTCACCAGGAACCGCCGCAAAGCGGTATGGGCTTAGCTGCGTCTACCTCGCAGGTCGAGGTCCCTACTAGAGCACTGTACGGAAGTCCCTGGGAAGACTACAGGCTGTAGTACCGTAGGAAGGATGGTCAATACAATAAGTAGTGGCAAAGAAGATAATGCAGATCGGTGTAACTCTGTAAACCACTATGTGGTGTAAGGTTCAGGAGAATGAGCGTCAGCTCTAAAGGCAAATGTAGAGGAGTTGTCCGCAGATGAGCGTCAGCTCTGCAGGCCACTATGTGGCGGAGAGTTCAGTAGAGTGAGCGTCAGCTCTGCAGACCACTATGTGGTGTAAAGTTCAGGAGAATGAGCGTCAGCTCTGAAGACAAATGTAGAGGAGATGTCTGGAGATGAGCGTCAGCTCTGCAGGCCACTTTGTGGCGGAGAGTTCAGTAGAGTGAGCGTCAGCTCTGCAGACCACTATGTGGTGAAAGTTCAGGAGAATGAGCGTCAGCTCTGCAGACCACTATGTGGCGGAGTGTTCAGTAGAGTGAGCGTCAGCTCTCCAGACCACTATGTGGTGAACGTTCAGGAGAATGAGCGTCAGCTCTGAAGACAAATGTAGTGGAGATGTCCGCAGATGAACATCAGCTCTGCAGTCCAGAATGGAGGTAAATAGCTGGAAAGTAACAGAAAGCCACTTCTATCACCAGGAGGTAACTCAAAGAACAGGCACTGAAGATAGAGAGGAGGTGCCTTTTAAACTTGCCGCTAGGGAGAAGGGCCAATCAGCATTGAGCAGGGGAATTAGTGTAATCGCAAAGACCCGAATCCAAGATGGCGGCACCCAGCGGGAAGCGGAGCGCTGATGACAGGTAAGTCTCCCGGGTGCCAGGTGCGCTGCCTGAACACCCGGCGCGTGATAAGAATGCTCTTTGGCCATGGACTAGGCTTGAATGCCCACAACAGTAATATATAAACAGTAATATATATTTTATATATACGTATATATATATAATATATATATATATATATATATATATATATATAAATATATATTATATATATATATATATATATATATATATATATGTGTGAGTGTGTGCATGTGTATACATATGTGTACAGTACTTGTAACAAACTTATCTTATTAACAGCAGATATTTCAATAAAACCAGTTATGTGTCCATGTTATGTGCTATACATTTCATTATGTATTCACCAGGAGCACAGTAATATTCTGAAGACATTTACAAAGTGTATAAACCAATTTGCAGATTCTATAAATACCATTGGAGACACTGGAAAGAGCAGCTCTGCAGAATGGATGGAATAAGATTACTACTGCTCATGTGGCCATGTAGCTGACTGATATGTAGCCGGTCTCTGTTGGAGACTATCAGGAAATATTGAGCTGCTTTAATCTATTAGGTTTCTTATAAACCTCATTGTAAACAGGAGCTTATGGCAATATCTTTATGTACAACATATATGGAGAGAGGTTTAAGCAGTAACCATACAATACAAGCTAGAATTGGAGCAGCTCAGACAGCTAAGAGGATTATATGTACAAAGGAAACGATGCTTCATTCTGTTCTGTCACAAGGAATCACTCTCAGTTCCATCTTGGCTGCTATCCATGCAATCTCCTACAGCAATTACATGCCTTTTCTTTATCTCACTCTTAAACCGCTAGTCAGATTGACAAATTAAGATATCAGAACTATTTAGTTAATTGCATTGAAATGTGATACATATTTTAAAGCCAGCATTCTCCACATGTAATTAGCAGATCAGTCACCCTCTTTTCTTCTTCTGTTAGTCATATTTACCTAACATTGACCCATCTATATGCACCCGTATTGCACTTCACTAGCAGCCTATCATCACCAAAGCCAATAAAGTGACTATCCACATTGCTATCAAATAGGAGGTATAAGTTCACCCACAGAAGGTCAATTACAAAGAGCACAGCAGAACATTTTTGTTTTGCCCAGCTGTACCTGATGGTCTGCCCAGTGCACATCTATGAGTGCGCCTACACTAATCTCATCTGTCAGCAGCCTCCTTTACAAATTAAACATACCCCACAATGTGTGAAGAGCAGGGAAATCTTTCAAGGAGCACTGTGCACAAGTGAAAATGTCACATTAAACCCCTTTCATTAAATAAAATGTTTAAATTTTTCTTTTAAAATACAGGACAGGTCAGTTTAGCCTAATATCTATGTCACGGGCACTAGGAGTCTTTACCCAGGGATCACCAGGTGATAAGCTTACCAGAGCAGTATAGATGGTAATATGGTACTCTGGTAGCGGGGTGATCACGGAACAGGAGACAGCAGATGATAGAGATGCTCGGGAAAGTCTATGACTAGCAGCACTGGTAATATATATGTATTAATACCCGAGGAACTGAATGGACAAAGGACACGAGAGGGTAGTCAGTGGTCTGCGGTAGCAAGTTGTACCACTGCTATAGTGAGGAGGAATGTCCAACAGAAACGAGGAGGTGATGAGAGTCAGCGGTCTGCGTTTAGCAAGTTGTACCGCTGTCTGGGTGAAGGAATGGAATCCAGGTGAAGGTATCCGGGGAGTCAGTGGTCTGCGTTAGCAAGTTGTACCACTGCTATGTGAGAGGACACTGGAACAGGTGACACAGGAAACAGGAATCAGTGGTCTGCCTCTAGCAAGTTGTACCACTGAATATATATGTGAGGAGGAGCACGGGGAGAGACTGCAATACAGAGGATACACGGGCACCTTGAACTTGATCCACAATGACATGCGCAATATAGTAATGACTGAACAGCACTGCAATAATACAAAGTCACAGAAACTATCCGGGCAAAAGCTAACACAGTCAATGATGGCAATAGTCTCAGCGGATAGTAAGCTCCAGAGGAGAACAACTCAGTCCAGCAAGATATGCAATACACCAGCACAGTCAATGAGAAGTATGCATACCGTGGTTCAGGAGCAGGCTGTCAGACAGGAGTGCAGAGATACCTGAACGGCTGGAGGCCGGCAGGATGCGAAGTCCCGGGAGGGTGAAGCGGTAATCAAGTAGGTGCAGCGCACAGGTAGGTAGACCAGCAGGGATAGCACAAATACTCAGGAAGCAGTAGTATGTAGAACTGGACTCCTGGAGGACCCTGAAGAGTAGCGATGGTCTAGACGAGATGAAAGCAGTGAGGCGCAGATCCGATGCAGACTGGCGAGTAGACACCAGCAGGAACACTGAGAAGCACGGAGAGCGGATCAGCTGCTGCAGACACGAGCAGAACCGAGGAGTAGCAGCCAGCAGGACTCTGCAGGCACACGGAGGCAGCGGATAGAAACCAGCAGGTGCAGCCACGATGAAACACGGGAGAGTAGAGCTGAGCTGGAACTGTTGATCACGGAGAGCAGCGGATAGGAATCAGCTGGTGCAGTCTCGAGGAAACACAGGAGAGTTGAGGTGAGCTGAAGACTGTAGCGCACGGAGGCAGCAGATAGGAATCAGCTAAACAGTCACGATGAAACACAGGAGGGTTGAAGTGGTCTGAAGACTGTAGTGCGCGGAGGCAGCGGATAGGAATCAGCTAAACAGTCACGATGAAACACAGGAGAGTTGAAGTGGTCTGAAGACTGTAGTGCACGGAGGCAGCGGATAGGAATCAGCTAAACAGTCACGATGAAACACAGGAGAGTTGAAGTGGTCTGAAGACTGTAGTGCACGGAGGCAGCGGATAGGAATCAGCTAAACAGTCACGATGAAACACAGGAGGGTTGAAGTGGTCTGAAGACTGTAGTGCACGGAGGCAGCGGATAGGAATCAGCTAAACAGTCACGATGAAACACAGGAGAGTTGAAGTGGTCTGAAGACTGTAGTGCACGGAGACAGCGGATAGGAATCAGCTAAACAGTCACGATGAAACACAGGAGGGTTGAAGTGGTCTGGAAACCACAGGAATCAGCAGCGCTGAATACACGAGGAAACACAGGAACACCTTCAGAGGCTCATGGGGAATGAGACTCCAAGATCAGGCAATGAGGTATTGAACTCAGGTGCTTTAAATAGGGAGTGTTGCCTGATCAGCCAATTAACTAAAGGGACAGGTACTGAAGGTTTGAAAGGGCTGCACATGCGCAGACCCTCAGGATGGTGGACGTCCACGGTTCCTAAACACACGGGAAGAAGCACTCACAATCTGGTGAGTGACAATCTACTATATAAATGCCTAGTGGCGTGTGTGAAAAAAACCCCAAAAACAAGCTGCAGCGCCACCTGCTGGGCAGAGTTATACACTGACCTATATATTTCTTGAAGGAGGAGTGACAGTTGGGAGTGGTTGGTGGTTGCCGGGGGTGACAGTGGGGAGTTTTTAACTCCTTAAGTAGCTTGATGAAGGATGTGGCGATGAAGGTGAAAGATGAGGTGATGGAGAAAAATGATGAGGTGGTGACATGTGCACAAAACCACGTTAAAAAAGGGCACTTGCTTTGGGAAGTAATGCTCTTCCCCTGAGGAGGCCTGGGCTAGGCCCAAATGCATGACAAGAACCTTTTTAACACCTTAAGTAGCTTGATTTGACTAAAATGCATGAGTATCATGCACGGGTTAACTTATAATATATTAATATATAGAAAGATATATTACCCTCCACTGCTTGACCCATGTGCTGGTCCTGTTTTTACATAGCCACTGCTGTTTTAAGAGAGAATGAAGTAATAGTAATAATAATAATAATAATAATAATAATAATAATAAAAAATAATTCTTAAATAATTAAAAAAACAGGTAGTATGCCTTCCCCCCCCAAATCCTCAACCTGTCATGTAACATATTGTCACAGTGTAAATCAGTTCAAGACTGGTCGTTTATGTGATTGCGGTGTAAAAAACAGCATGCCCCTCCTCCTAGAGGCTGCCAGCCCCACACTGAAACTGCATGAGCTTCTAACGCCACCCACCTGGGCTGGAGTAATAAACAGGCGCTTAACATTGTCACTCCAGTTGTACTAGTGTAATAAGAAGGGGTCAAAACAATCTCTAAAATTGTGCTGGTATAATGAATAGGCACATTCAACACAGAAATCATGCAGATATATGACAATCTGAGGCAATGCAGAACATGAACTAGAACACTGGAGCTATTTCTGGTGCAAGGTAACACAGTCTTAGGCAATGCAAGATAAAAAGAAATTGAATGAAGCAAATAGGTTTCAGGTGTCCAGAATGAGCAGAACTAGAACCATAAAAACTGTATGCTGCAGTCCAGAGATCAGGATACAATTAAATGTTGGGACAGGAACAAACAGGTCAGGATAAAGGCATGCTTGCCAACTCTCCCGGAATGTCCGGGAGACTCCCGCATTTTGCGAGAGCCTCACGGACTCCCGGGAGAGTGTGGCAATCTCCCAGATCTGCCCAAGTGGGCAGAATTAGGTCCCAAACGCCGCAATTCCCGGTGAATCGCGGCATTTGGCCCCGCCCCCCGCTGTCAAATGACACGGGGGGCAGGTCCAAAATGACGCGCATTTTGGAGCCCCGCCCCCCCATCACGCCCACCTCCCCCGGCAGGCTCCCGGAAACCAACTTTCTAAAGTTGGTAAGTATGGATAAAGGAATAGGTGTAGGGACAGGAACAAACATGTCGTGATACAGGAACCAAGAGCAAGCATGACAAACGCTATCACTGGCATAATTTCATGGCAAGTGAGGGTTTTTATAGTGAGGTGCTCCAATCAGTTCACAGGGAATGGCAACTCAGAACTGATTGAAAACAGAAATACAGAAAAAATTTCTTTCTTAGGGATACACACCTAAGTAGCTGAAGTGCATAACAGAACTGGATACTAAGCAGGATGTAATGCAGATTTAAAACCTAACACCAAGTTTAACTTCCTCTTCTTTAACATCCTCTTCTTCCCAGGATATAGTGGGTAGAACACAGTCCTTTGCCCTTGCAAGTTTAGTAACAAAATGAAGTCCACAACAGACACAGACATGCAGGGGCGGACCCAGACATTTGTCCTACCCCGGGCGATTTTAGGGGGGGGGCGATTTAGGCCCCGCCCCTTTCTGTGTTCTAAGGCTGCCGGCGGCTGCACAGTATGTGCAGGTCCGTTCAGCAGTGAAAGTGTGCTGTCCCGCTGCTCTGATTGTGTTTAAAACACAATCAAAGCAGCCGGGCAGCATACTGTCACTGCTGAACGGACCTGCACAGTGTGCAGCTGTCGGCAGCAAGCCCCTGGTAGGGTAACTCTTCACTTTAACTCTTGTATCCTGCCCCACCCAATACTTACAGGTGGACAGTGGCTACACACACTCCTCTCAGGAAACCTCAGAATGGACATTGACGTCCGTTTTACTTGGTTCTCTGACAAGTCAGGGTCACAGCTTTGAACTCCTTTCAGAACTCAGGCTCTTATTCTCTGGCACTCAAGTATATGTTTCATCACAGCTAAGACCCAGAGTCTCATTCTTGGAACTCATACTCACTCACACTTGAAGGCATCCAGAATGAAGTACAGAGTAGGCACAAAGGTGAGAGTTAAACAATAAGATGTTTGATAGCAAAAAAATAAATATGTGCATTACATCTCAAAGTGTCACATAGGCTGAAGGCTGAATTTTTCAACTTTGCTAATGCATTTTAGTCTATTTTATTAAACAGCTATCCATAAGTCTAATATAAGACTGACTTACATCTTTCATAACTTAGCTGCTTCACCATGTGAAATACAATATGTTTAAGATTAACTAATAATCATATTACATAAGTGGAAAACATATAGAAATGTACACAGTATTGTACAAAATGCAGTACATCCACAAATCTTTCCAGACTGAATGTCTGGAAGACAATAACTTGAAGATTATCCATCCAGGAGACAGATTATCTTTATTAAATCTTTGTTGTCCTAATCCATTGTCCACTTTACCTTGTACTGCTGTTAATAACCACATGGAACTCTAAGACACTTTTAAAACAATTACAATATATAAATTGTATGCACTACTACTGCACAATACGATGAATGACCAAAGGTGGAATAGCAGGAAAGTATATACTTAAGCAGCATTTACTCTTTCTTAAATGAGGTTAAATCGATTTCCATAATTTATTGTGTACACATTTGAATTTTTTGCATTTGTGGATAAATAAATATATACGATAATAATATAATATAAATATTTAATTATGGTCTCTTGTTCTTTTGTTTTTCTCTGTTACAATTTCCGTGAATATTTTACACAAACACTTACCTATCAAGGATTAAGTTTATCTGTAAGGCCCCTTCTAACCAATGGGATCCAATATAAAACCCTCTCTGGTTGCTGTTCTGCTCACTCGTCTGCACAAAATTTTGTTTGATCTGTTGAACCAGCAAATGCTTAGTATAATTTACTACTATGATGTTGCATTTTCTATAACCATCATGACTTGGATATATAATTTCAAACCTTCCCTATACCCTGTATTATCTTACATTACTTACTTAACATAACTAAAATAACGACACAGAGACTGAAATATGTGTCAAAATTAGGTCACAGTTTATTTAAATGAATTGGTGGCGGAGAAAGTGCACTGCGAGACAGCTAACGACTGATAGCTGAACCAAGTGTGAACATGGCAACTGGCCTTGTATCCACATAACAAACCGGGCTAATCCCTAAATGCTTGGCCGGCGCTAAATCTGGCTGCAGGTGACCACACCCCCTCTCGACTCACAATAAACTACTTATAAGCAGGCTAAGGGATTCCACAAAAAGGACCAAGAGTTACTTTACCTTGAAGGGGCAGTGACCTGAGTCCAATCAGCGATAGCGCCGTATTCATCAGCCGCTGTCCTTCCTACCACAGCTGGCGTCTAGGGGACCAACAGCCCACCACCCTCGGACCTAAGAAAAAACCCTAATGAACTATAAATGGTCTTTATGAAAATCTCTACGGCCTCTGGAGCTAAATGTACCCCATCCTTACGATACAAATGGACCTGATCTACAGATATCCACCCGTGCTCTATACTGAAGCCATCCAGCGAGACCACAACCATTCTCACTATCCGATTAACCTTTTTAACTAGGTTATCCATAATCTTCAGGGGAATGTTTGTTCTCCATCTCAGACGGGGAATTTATACGGACCAAACTACCACCGTGGTCGGCCATTTATTTCTCATGACATTCAGGTCTTGATGGTTCTTCCCACATGAATAACTAATACATCTGGCGGACCCCACTGCCTGATTTAGTTCTGTCAGCCAGGGATGAAGATTGCGCCAACAAAGCTCTCTTTTCCCTAACCAATACATTTCCGTAGGCACAGGGAATTGAGAGTGATCTAGACTCTTGTCGTGTTTGGCCGCCCAGAACACGTACGAATGTCCAACTATCCAAATGGATTTTATTGTTCTCATGACACCTGCGAAACTTTCGATCGGATTCTGTCTGGATGAGGTGATGTATTTGAAAACAGTGTTTGGTTAATTGTGCCACCTGTTTAGATTCAGCAAAGCAGAGTAGAGAAGTAGAAGAAGTAAAGGGAGGCCACCCATGTGAAGGTAAAACCCCGAAAAAAACCCGGAGCCACACCACTAAACAGGCCTTGATCCAAGGAGAAAACGGGGAAAATCCCTTCACGCCCTTGCGTAAAAGCGACAAGCGGTGGAGCCATGGGTAACCGAATAAAGTGTAGAGAAGCACAAAAGAGTGTAAAACAAAGGAGACAAAAACATAAATGTTAAATATTCGACCTAATATATTTTTTATATTTAGCAGATTTCCATCGCCCTAGTTTCTTAACCTCCACTACCAAAGAACCTGCCAATACAGCAGAAGTTGCCGCGCCTATGCAGAAAGAATGTGTACCGACCGTAAAGCGAGATGTCCAAACCTAAGAATTTCAGTGACTTCTTTAATACGGCCTGAAACTGATACCTAGTTAAAGGGGAACCATCCTGATCAACTAAAAACAATGCAACATTCCTGGGTCTAATCTTAGCGTACTGTGCTGCTAGTGTAATGGGGCAAATTTCCACGCTCTTATGAGCCTGCAATTAAATCCAACAACCTTTACCCGTCTGATCGGTTTTACACCTGCTAATTTTACATAATTAACTGATTTCTTTGAACTATCGTGTATTGAGTCAGCAGACCCGACAAAAATCGTACTCTGAATTGCGCTGCCAACTCTGACACTCTAAATGCTCCGAAAAATGCTAAAAAGAATGCTGTTTGAAACAGTAGTAACTCATAATTATCGTGGGTATCAGAAATCAGGGCCCGCATTAAACTATTAAGCATCCCTAAATCTTCCGGCCTCCTTGTGTCCGGTGGTATGGGCCTATCCTTAGCCCATCCCTTCAACGCTTTAGAAATTATAAACTTTTTGTAACGTCGTGGGTACCTTGCGAGACCTAAACGATATACCTACCAGCGTAACGGCCATAGCTGTCTTTGATGACCCTCCTCTGTATCGCTCCCACATGAACGATAACATTGCCTCTGGGACCAATCTCACCATGCCGATAAGTAGGCTCGTCTCGTGAGTTCCCGCCAACGATCGTTCTGCCAGTCCTTTTATGCCAGCCTGATGATCTGCCAGACACAAGAAGGGCATGCAGTCCCTTGAGGATTGGCTCTTGGAGCTTATGCCCTAAACTTACGAGACTGAAAACGAGACAAAGCGTCTGCTATGCTGTTCTCAATCCCAGGTACGTGTCTTGCTCTGAACGTGATATCATGTTCGAGACAACGAAGCATCAGATGATGCAACAAGTATATGGCATGTTGGTACAATGCGCTCTGCTTGCTGATCGATTGATCAACACCCAGTTTGTCGCACAAGAAAATGATATGGCAGCCGCCCAAACGTGATGCCCAAAGCTCCAGGGACACAATGATCGGAAACAGTTCTAAAACTAATAAGTAGTGTACTAAACCTGATCGCAGCCATGAGTCAGGACAGTGAGCAGCACCCCGTTGAGGTAAGCCCCGAATACCTGTCCTCCCCATGCATCCGTGTACAAGTCTAATCACTTGTGAGCCATAGGAGGGGTCGACCATATTCTCTTACCGTTGAAATCCTGAAGGAATTTCAACCAAATATGCAAGTCTTCCCTTATCTCCCGCGATAAATGAATGGTGGAGTGTGTATTCACTTTCCCTGCCGTGGCCCTTTGGAGTTTCCAGCAAAAAACCCGCCCCATAGGGATGATCTGTTACCAAAGTTAAACAGGCCCAACAGGGACTGTACCTTGCGAAGCTGTGTTGCCCGATTACACTGAAAAATGGCAGTTGCTTCAATCTTTGTAATTTTGTCATCTGGCAGACATCAACAACCTGCCTGGGTGTCAATTTCGGCCCCTAAAATGACAACTTATGCGCCGGTCCCTCTTTTTTTAATCATGGGCTGAAAGGAACACCCAAAACCGCAAACAACTCTTGCGCTGAAGACAATATGTTCTTACACTGCGGGGATCCTGCCTTGCCTATTATCAAGAAGTCGTCGACGTAATGCGCTATTCCTTTGTGTCCCGTCCCTGCTTGATTGCACCAATGGAGAAACAAACTGAACCTCTCAAAGTATGCGCAGGCGATAGCACAACTCATGGGGAGACACCGATCTATGTAAAACCCCCCTTGGTAACAAAAACCCATGAACTTAAAGGAGTTAGGATGAAGCAGAAGCAATTGGAATGCCACTTTGATGTCCAGCTTAGCTAATAACGACCCCCCTGTACTCTGGTACTAGCGAGAGGGAAGATTCAAATGATTGGTAGGCCACTGAGCTATGAGAAGGGTCTATGCCATCATTCACTGACCTGTGGCTGGGTAAGAAAAGTGTTGCAACAAACAAAACTTTCCTGGAGTTTTCATGTGAACTACCCCAATAGGAGATACCTCTAAATTGTGCAGGGGGGGTTGAACAAAAGGGCCTATCATGCGGCCCAATTTTATCTCTTTCGCAACTTAGTCGGCCGATGCCTCCGGAAATATATCTGCGGATTTTAAATTTCGAGGAATCGTGGGTCGCAAAGTACCCTGTACTCAGATATGAAAGCCATAATGGAAGCCATTTCTCAAGAAGGAAAACAATTCTAAATCCAGGGTAAGGCTAAACCATCTATTCAGTGCCACTTAGTTAGCTGCCTGGCTACCTCTTCCTCTGCCCCCTGCATGAGAGGCCCTGGGACATTCTGTGACTGGGTGGGAACCTCGGCACGCGGAGCACACCTGTCTATATTTGCACCCTGCTCCTCGTGAGCAAGAGTCCGTATTGCAAGCGTAGCATCTATTCTTTTGGGCAGGAGATGCTGATGCCCTCCCTCTTGCCTGAAATTGCTTATATCCAACCGCTATGTTAGGGTGACTACTGGGGCGCATCAGCTCCATCCAGGTGTCAATATCCATATGACCAAGAGGAATACTAGAACTGTCGCTCATTTTACGTCTAAATATGTCATTATATGCTCTCCATATGTGGCTCTCGTCCTTGATGAACATGTTGTTGATCATGAATAAGTATCGCTAAACGTCGATACTTTCTACCGGTCTATACTCCGTGTAGATAGCCCCGAATATAAGGTACCCCTTAAGCCAATTGGGGAAGGATCTGTATGCTTCCTCCCAAATACAATTCCTACCACGTGCTTCCTCTAGGTTCTCTTTACCTGACACCATAATCGTAAACATATCAACAAAGATACCCCTCCTTTTTTTTTCCCTCACACTGGGTCTCACTTCAAAAGTGATAGCCTGACTTTCATATTGCCCGTTCACTCTCCAACCTGGGATCCCAATACTAAACTATCTTTTGAAGTAGGCTTACCGATTAATTGTGTCTGCAATAATTTTAAAAGTTTACGCAGGCCTGGCTCTGCATCCGATGACTCGTCACTAGTGGTGTCAATGGGGGGTATGTCATGCGGTGTAGTGTGTGAAACATTTAAAGCCATCTCACTCGCAGCATTGCTCCCTGTGGCTCCATCCCAACTCCTGGATTGGCTTGAGGCAGTACCGCTTGCTCTTTGTTGCCGACCCCTGGTGTAATCTCGTCCACACCAAGTGGAACCCGACTCTCCCCTTCGTCTGTGGACTGAATCTACGGTGCTGAAACAACAGACATGTTAACATCCTTGGCCAGCACATTAACAGTATCACCTGAGGGAAGCTGACTAGCCGCAGGGAACATTAACTCGGGGTTGCTTGCGCAGGGGACAAAAACCTGGTCAGTAACTACGGCATGTCCCTGTTCGTGCCTGTAAACTTGTGGCCACTGTTCCTGGGACAACGGGATGGGTACCAAGTATGGGTCAAAGCGCACACGGGAAACTTCCTTACTCACAAACGAATGTCTATGGCCTGGGTTCTGATGGTGACTTCGCCTGCCTACTGACCCGTAGTCGTCTCAAGAATTGGCCAGGGGGAATGTTAATCGGGATGGGTCAACGGAGCTGGTGTGATGATAGTCCAAAATAACTTCTGGTGCAGGAAAATTCCGGGTTGGCCGGCTACCATGGGGAAACCGCAGTGGGTCCGAAAAATACGGTCGGGAATCCATTGCAGAGAGACTGGCCAAATCAACCCATTCTGTGGGCCGGGAAACAGGAGGCTGTGAGCTGGTGACCCTATCCAGCCCCTTTTACCCCCTAGTAGCAACTGCTCTAGGAGGGGGGGAGAGAGACGACCCGTATACCCTGTGTTACGGGCACTAGAAGTTTTACCCAGAATTCACCAGATGTAGCCCTACTCACCAGAGGCGCGGAGTCTAACACAATGGCTGGTCTTCTCCAGGAACTCCCGCAAGGAAGTATGGGTTTTTAGCGGCGTCCACTGTGCAGGTCATGGCCCCCAGGGGAGTATGGTGAATATACGGTACAGCTATGAACAGTAAATACACGGAACTACTGAAACAGAATGGCAGAAGGAATGTCAATAATATATGTATATATATGTAGTCTCTGAGCAGTAGAAAAATATTAACCTGGCAGAATGATGAGCGGTAATAATAGGAGAAGAGAGTTCCAAAGTGCTTAGCACGCAGGCAGCACAGCACAGGCAGATGCTTAACAACTGAAGAAAGTCTATGTGAGGAGCCAATCATACAGAGTAGTAGATGAATCAGCGACTCGCGGCTATTACCACAGAGGAATGATAGAACTTAGTCCCGACAATAGATATTTACCACTGATGTGGAATGAAGACTTGTCCAGAAGCAGGTAGATACAAAATAGCATGGAACGGTCTGCGGCTGGCAGGTATTACCACTGATGTGGAGTGAAGACTTGTCCAGGAGCAGGTAAGATACAATGTAGCATGAAGCGATCTGCGACTGGCAGGTATTACCACTGATGTGGAGTGAAGACTTATCCGGGAGCAGGTAAGACACAATGTAGCATGAAGCGATCTGCGACTGGCAGGTATTACCACTAATGTGGAGTGAAGAATTATCCGGGAGCAGGTAAGATACAATGTAGCATGAAGTGATCTGCGACTGGCAGGTATTACCACTGATGTGGAGTGAAGACTTATCCGGGAGCAGGTAAGATACAATGTAGCATGAAGCGATCTGCGACTGGCAGGTATTACCACTGATGTGGAGTGAAGACTTATCCGGGAGCAGGTAAGATACAATGTAGCATGGAGCGATGTGCTCCATGGTTGGAAATGGTTTAAAACAACCATGAAATTGTAAGATTTAAAATAAGAATCATGGTACGGTAAAACCATGTTTCATGGTTCTTGTGACCAGATAGATTTTCACATTTCACATGCATCAGATGCTTTTGACTAGGGCTGGAGCATCATTTTAAGATGTGGTTCACTAAAGTCTGCACTCCTTTTGTTAGCTCAAGTGTACCCTGTTCAGATTATCAGAAGCAGTAGGAGATAAGTGTGCTGATCATGTGTGAGAAAGTGACCTGTCCACTTGTGGTATTAGGTCATTGAGGACTACCTGTGAGAGTGGCAGTCTTATGATGTAAGGAGTTGGGACTGGATTCAAGTAAGAAGCCACGTACTGCTTACTGGGAGATAGACGCTAGTGGAAGAAGCAGGGTCCTCAACAACACAGAGTAGTGATGTGAGAATTCTGTCATATAGTGTGGAGGGTCCTATCTGGTCTTGACTCATCCATCTGTTGAGAACTACTGACTTTATCAACTACTTCTCTGCGATCAACGCTATTGGCACTAAGGAAGAGAAAGAGGTGAATAGCAGGCGTGATCAGAAGAGGCTGTGGCCGCCACCAAATGACCTAAACCAACCCCCTACTCTCCAAAAAACCTGTGCAATGACGGCCACAAATCCTTCTTCAGTGAGTTGAACCCCATCTTGTCTAAAAAAGGAAGCCCGTGCCACTTTAATTGAGGGACGTTTGACTACCAACGCCCCCAAGAGTCCTAAAAACAATGGCCATTGGCCCTAATTATATTTATTTACTTTTATCTTGGAGACTCCTCATAATGGGGGTACAAAAATTACTTCCCACATGTAATTGAAACCCAATAGTGCCTTAAAGAATGACATGCTCCACTGTAATCAAGGAACATTCCATTACCACTCCCCCGGAGCGCCTTAACTAAAATGCCAATGGACCCATTCAGTTTTGCAGAAATTGCCTCATGCTGGAGCCACTAACCATCAACGACAGCAGATCCTAGGGATATATCCGACCAGCACAGCTTACCACTGGCCACAGCTAAATCTGTGTCTACTTATAATAACACTCAGACTAGTTTCATTCTAGTAGAATAGGTATGCCCCGTAATTAGCAAGCAGCGGGTAGGTATGAAAGCCATCCCTCACATATTGTGCCATATACCCACGCTACCTTAAAATTGTGTAACTCCATCAGGGTATCTATATACAGTGATAGTTGTACCAAAAAGGTGCAAAGGATAAGCCGTCGGACATGGAGATTGGATCCCCAAGTGATACAGGGGTAGATGCTCACTGCCCCTCGCAGGCCGTATCTGCATTGTAAACCCAAATTGGTAATATATAATTTTAGTCAAGTGTGACCATTAATTAATGCTATATTCATATGGACACATAAATGGCAACTTGCGTGTCATGCTATATACTTCGTCAAAGCAAACCGAAAGCTGATAGAGCGGGACAAATAAACTTGCATCAACCAATCATCGGGTAACTTGAAAATAATAAGTTAATCACACCCCGGCTATAGGTGTACCTGCTGCCGGTATCAAATTTCCTATATTATGCATTCCTTTAATAGAATGATGTTTAAATGTAAACATATCTGGATGTAGCCATATAATGTAAGCGTTAGCTATGAAATATGCATAAAGGAAAGTACATTTTAATAGGCAATAGATAAAATAAAATAATGAATACGCAAATCTCTGCATAAGAAATATTCAACTACAAAATCAAACCCTTTGGTGAACATGAAGGTATATATTTACATGTAGATGTATTAAAGGCGAAAACTCCATTGTGCCCATAGAGAGGCGTACCAAGCCTCCCCTGTGTAGAAAATGTTCCATTGGTAGTAAGCACAGTGACTCCGCTCATTAATGCCAGACAGATTTCTACATCCAGCGGTAAGCCTAGTTGGCCACTCAGCTTATGTCAGAATTACTCTGTGGAATTGATGACACCTGCCAGCAGTTGGCGCTACTGAGTACTGAGGCGCAGAGTCTAACACGCCCCTGGTTTTCACCAGGAACCCCCGCAAGGAGGTATGGACTTCGCTGCAAGGGACGCGCAGGTCGCGGCCATCAGTATTAGTCAGCTGGCGAGGTAACAATTGAGGCAGCGGTGACAGCCCACCAGGATGCAGGATGGAAGAGTAGTCAACAAGCCGGGTCACAACCAGAGGATATAGCCAAATCAGAAGCAGGAGAATGGTCAGGAAGCCGGGTCAATACCAAATATCAGTCTAAGCCAGGAACCGAAGGAGAAGTCAGGAACAAGCCGGGTCAGAATCCAAGTAACAGCAAAACAGGAACAAATGCTGGAGCAAGGCTGAAGACCAAATACTCTGGCACTAGACATGTGTCAGAGGCTGCTTTATATACCCTAAGGTGCCTCCTGATAGGGTAAGGGAGATTTTGGCGGTAACACATGCTGGCTGCAGACAGGTGAGCAGAGATAGAGTCCTGCTGCTAGGCAACAGGATGTGGTTGCTTGGAAGGTGCAGGCGTCCGTCTCCTGCCCCAAGTGTCAGTGCGGAGACGGCGCCTGACAGCTTATCTCGAAAGTGGTCATCATATAGATCATTCTAATTCCACCTCATATATAAAAATGTTGGTTTGCATATGGTGATAATGAAACATGACCTATCCTGCCATGGATCCTGGCTTTTATGTAGGCCGCTGCAAAAACATAAACATGTCAGCCATTAGGTTAGGACTTATACACCGCCACCCTGATAACCTTCATCAGAGATGTATCAGCCCACTTAACCACATCCCCACCCTGCACCTCCAGATGTACAGCTGCGCGCTTAGTTAGGTTTTGTTGGTATCCCGCAAAACATCTGTGTGTAATAAACTCCTCATGTATGAGGACCCCGGCAGAATCAGAAGAGTCATCATTGGTATTAACTATGACCTGTCATGTGTAGTGTATAAAAATGTAGTAGATGTGACATACTCACCAGAGAACATGTCATCGGTCCCACTTCCATAGGTTCTCCCTGCTCCTAAACGCCACACTGAAAGGTGCCAACACTTGGCGTCCACGCTAGTCAATTCACTAACAAGCACTTTTGTGTTGTCCAATGATGCGCTCCAGCGGGGCTGCCTAGATCCTGTAAGTAGAAGGAGGGGGACATCCCCTCGCAGCAGCCAGACCCTGACCATGGTTGCTGACAGCTGCACCAGAGCTGGACTGAGATTCAGCCTGCCACATCACGTGGGACCTGTACATACACGCGACTACCGACATTTCATTCTGAACCTGGTGTCCTGGACTCCACACCAGGTAAGTGCGAGCCGGGAGCAGGCGTCCCGCAACCAGGGCTGTAACTAGGGCTGTGCAAGAGAGGCGACCACCGTGAGCGCAATGCTGATGGGTGTGCAGTTTATGAATATTATAGGTAAATTTGGTTAAAATTGAAGGCGGCAGTTTTCCTTTTCGCCCCAGGAGCTAAAATTTTAATTTATGGCTCTGCCCGCAACTACTTAGAGGCTGGCTTTGTGGCAATATTCCAAGAAGGCTCCCTGGAAGGGGAGAGGAGTCATCTTGTGGGTGAGCAGGACAGGAAACCGCTCTTCTCAGCTGCTCATGATCAGGCAGGGCAAGGAGACAGGCGGGGAAAAAGGGAGTAAGGTGAAAAAACAGGATATAGGCGAAAGGAGAGGGAGACTAGTGGAGCAGAGATATAAGTAGAACTAAAATGTGGCAGGGGAAACTAATTAATTTAGTATGAAAAGGGAGTGCCTAAGACGAACGCACTTAAGCAGCATACTTGTGTGTTTGTTCAATAGCTTGCACTTACCATTAAGGGTTAAATTATCCCTGGACCAGCCCCCCTCTCCCTCTCCCTGTTCAGATTGGCTAGTCACTGCAGCCATGCCCCGGCCAAAGAGGAATGCTGCCTGCCCCTTTTGTCTTCGACACTCCCCATCATCCTTCTCAGCCCCCCAGGGCATGATGGCTTCCTGCCCGCAGCGCAGCAAGCGCTGAATTCACCAGGCACCCCCACACCCCTCCAGGGGTACTCACCTCGGCGGGCTCCGATGCTGGCACAGTTCCCTCCTCCAGAGTTAGGGGTGATAATGGCAGATCTGTCTCCCCTGCTGTTCGACAGTGTCGGGTGGGTGATGGGCGCCGTCTCAGATCCAGGGTGGCATCCAGGGGTCAGAGGAAGTCCAGGGCCCCTTCAGTGGCAGGCAGAGTATCTAGGTCGTCAGGTAATAGAGGCCGTGGTTCTCTAGCCAGCTCTCAGTCCAGGAAAAGTGGAGGTGGCACTTCAATGAATAACATACTTTCTCAGGTTTCACCATTTTCTCAGGATTTTAATGCTGGTAGGTTAGCCTTGCAATTAACCCCACCTTTGCCAGCAAGAATTCAAGGCAGTGGTCTTGAGCCACGGCCCGCCCTTCACCAATTATCTGTTCCGCCAAGCCCTTTTCTGCCCAGCAATTCAAGGGGATCTGACTGGTGTGCCCGATTTTATAACGACCCATCCCCAGCAAGGAGAGCCCTATACCACAATTGGTTGGAACCTGCTCGTGACGAACCCTATGGGAGGAGGGCCCAAAGACAATTTCTGTAGGCGGATCAGGGGTTTGTTGTTACTATATAGTCAATCAGGGTGTCACTCACCGGACTCTGCGCCGCGGCCGTCCGCCAACTTGACCAGAGGATTGCACATGTGCAGACCTACAGACTGTTAAAACCTTGTTCCTAGCCTCATTGGTTGATTAATTACTCCTCACTACTTAAGACACCTGTTGCCCTATTACCTTTGTCTGTTCTTGGTCCTCATTCTGTTGAGATACCAAGGAGTCTCCTGTTCCTGCCTATGGTACCTGTTTGTCGTGGACGCTACCTGCACCTGGACAAGTCTCTACTCCACACAAGTGGTAATATATGCCTGCTGCAGACCGTTCCACGCTACCTTGTATTTTACCTGCTTCGGGACAAGTCTTCACGCCACATCAGTGGTAATACCTGCCAGCCGCAGGCCGCTCCAGGCTGCATTGTATCTTATCTGCATTGTATCTTATCTGCAAATATGCAATTCTTTCTTTTTTGCATTTGACTGAGCCTCTATGGGCCTGATTCATTAACGAAAGTAAAGCAAAAAAATTGAATAACTTTGAACCTTGGCAAAACCATGTTGTATTGGAGGAGGATGCACATTTAAAATGTGGTTACAGATTTATAGTTGGGGTAAGGCATGTCCTAGATCAACTTTAAATTTCAGTGTACAAATAAGCTATCAAGTATTTGTGTGCTACATGAAAAAACAGCCAGTATTTATCTTATGAGCAAAATAATAAACTAATTTGCCCCCCTTGCATTGTAACATGGTTTTGTCCAGGAGTAAACGTACTAATTTTTGTGCCTTACTTTCCTGAATGAATCAGACCCAATATTACTAACCTTTTCCGACTTACCTCCTCGAATGCAACAACATTATTTTTTATATCAGCACAGTGTATATGTAATGAACTTTGACAAATGAACTCTAAACATGGTGACAGTTGTAAAGAGTGGAATGGGAACGTAATGAACGTGTGTTAGTAGAGTTTCAGTCATACCTAGTACATGATTGAGGGAATGAATATCTGAGAAACAGATCTGTCCACAGTGATGACGTTCTGCCATATTAAAAGCGGAGCAGCAGATGCCTGAACAGAAGTGAAAGGGCCAGAGAGAATCAATTAAACACACTATGGAGAGATCATCATGTATATTAGATAAAACATTAAAAAAAGGAAAATGTTACTGTATTAATGACCATAACTTTGTATCAATGACATGCTTTTTTCTTTCCATTTGAAAAAGACATGTCTGCTACTGGTGTTAGGTGTTTTCATTTTTCATTGAAAAAAAATGCGATAATTAAAAGCATTTTAAGCAGAGTACAAATGTATATGCACAGGAGTGAAGCCAATGTACTGCACAGTAAAGACACAATGGGCCTGATTCATTGAGGGAAATTAAGCAAAATTAAGTAAGTAAGGCAAAACCATGTTGCATTGGAGGGGGAGGTAAAGTTAAAATGAGATGGCAGATTTATATTTGGGGTAAGGCATGTCCAAGATCAACTTTCAATTTCAGTCTACAATAAGCTATCAAGTATTTGTGTGCTACATGAAAAAACAAACAGTATTTTCCTTATGTGCAAAATAATAAACTCATTTGCACCCCTTGCATTGCAACATGGTTTTGTCCGGAAAACGTGAGTAAGAAAACTTATTTAATTTTTTGCTTAACTTTCCTTAATGAATCAGGTCCAGTATTCATATACTTGGACCTTAGTGAATAAAGACTTTTACTCTTCTTACAGTACAAATGGTCTCCAGTTTGAGTCTGGGGGTTGTTTATAGACAAAATGACCATATAAACTGTTCATCTGATGACCGCATCTGAATGGTCAGCTGACTAAACTACAGTGGGCAATTTGTCATCAGTCCCAGACAATCATATAAATCTAATTTGGCCAGATTGACACGCTCTCCTTCTCCACACTCAGAAAAATCAAGTATGGGCAAAATATATGGATGAAGGGCTATTTAAAATGGCAAAAGATATGGATGGAGGGCAATTTAAATTTCCACCATTGTAATTAATAATATAATTATGGTTCGGCATGTGCACAATATTTGTGTTAAGTTCCCATAGCTATAAAAATATGTGCTTGGAAAAATATGATAATCCCATACATACATTTTATGTATGACTAAAGTATGGATCACATAAACCAAATGAAGCATGCACCAACAGGCATAGAATGACAGAGGTTTTAGTGTACTTAAGAAAACACTAGTTTTCAATGATGAGCTTAGGAGGAGCTTAACAAAACATTAATCTTCCTTTTTCATTTTTGACACTTTCCTGCAAACCTATTCTACAACTGATTAGTCTTTACAGCAAAATGACAATGAGCATAACTTAAGCATTCTATCTTTTTACTATTTGTAGTTTTACAAAATATGACGTGTTAAAGAACTACAGTCTCAGGAACAGTTTTCATATATCCCTCTGCACCTGAGACATTTTTTGGTCTGATGGTGATGTGTAGGGCAGCATGGTAGCTCAGTGGTTAACATTGCTGTCTCAGCGATGAGGTCATGATTTAATTCTGACCAGGGCTCTAACTATGTGGAGTTGGTATGTTCTCCCCAAGCCACTCAGTCCAAAAACATACTGGTAGGTTAATTGTTTCTTAGTGTGTGTGTGTTTCTTAGGGAATTTAGAATGTAATCTCCAATGGGGCATGAACTGCGTAATATGATTGACGTTATATAAATAGACACTTATAATAAATAGCATTTTTTGTATAAAGCTGTTATATTTGCTTAGAGTAATACTATGCCGGGTATAATGTGCTATGTGGCATCATGGATCTCCAGGTGTATTGTTCAGGGCACTGCTGTATAAAATATCATAGGTGCTGCTGGGTATAATATACTGACCATTGTCTAAAATAGGTTTTTGTGCAAGACAGCAAACTAATAATTTATACTGTACAGATGGAGCAGGTAAATGTAAACAACCATTTTAGGCTAAAAAACACAATTAATCTGTTCTTTCCCCATGTTCGATATTGTTTTTCTTGCCAGCTGGGAATCTCTCTTCCAGATCTATCCACTGATCTGTACTATGTCAACATGTATGCGGGTGCTCAATTTCCATTTATTTGCTGTATACATTATGATGTTTCTTGCCTCTAGGCTGTTTGACATAGCATCCTCCTTATGATGCTTCATTTGTCATAAGTTGTGTTCCTATAGTCAGTCGCATTACATTTCTGTTGACTGGTAGAACAAGCATTTACCATTGTTTTGTTTACCTTTGCTCTCTCATATTATTGTATTGGATGCCAGAGCTCTGCCCTCTGTTTTACTACCATTCGATGTTCACCTTATCTCAGACTACATGTTAATATTATTAGAACATTCATTTCACTAAACTCCTTTCTTTTGTACTTTATACTGTAGATTTATCCTGCTTATTTACATTTTGGTTTTACTGACGTGTTATTTTAACCTTATCGTCAACATCATCAGCAGCTATTTATATAGCGCCACTAATTCAGCAGCGCTGTACAGAGAACTCACTCACATCAGTCCCTACCCCATTGGAGCTTACAGTCTAAATTTCATACCATTGACCAAGCAATTTAGCTACTGAGTATACCCCTGTGTTGAACTAGAAGAATAACTCTCACATTATATAAGTATATTTCCACTGCTACTATGTCTATTTTTGTGTCTACTTACAATTCTTTTCATACTGTTCTGTACAACTGCCACTTCACGGTATCATATCTCTTACATTTTTCCAGCACTGTAAATAGTCTATAATTAATACTGGTAATTGCAGTGAAGATGTAGAACAAAAGTCGGTTATCGGTTACATTGAAAGAAGATATAACTCGCAAGCAGACCTTACACCTCTGGAGGACATTTCAGACATCGCTGTGACACATGTTTGGATAGAAAATACATAAAGCATTGATTTAGTTTTAGGTAAGACCATCTACCTTTGTTTAAGCCTGAAACCTGAGAGATTATATTTTCCAGATCACCTGCCATTTCACCTCGGGCCTTTTTTTTATCATAATTTGAAATAACAGCATGCCTATTGTTTTAGCTTTACAGAAACTGATCTGTAACTGTACATGCAATGCCAAGTTTTCAGGTGTGTGTAATCCATCCCGTGGAAGGTTCTCCTAAATGTTTGTCAGTAGCATTCAGATTTTTGGAGCCTAAAGGCACCCAGGGCTCATGAAGTTACATTGCAGCACTGTTGTGCATGGCTTACACAGAACACATTGTAAGAATATCTGCTGACTGATACAATTCAAAAAGTGCCAACTGTGTCATACTGGTTGGATATTTTCAAACTTCTAGATTTACTTATGATCATCACTTACCCTTCTTTGTTCCTAATTAAAATGTGTTTTCTTCTTATCCTTAAAGTAGGCATTAAAACACACATAGGGGTAGGTTTAGTAAAGATTCAAAAGAAAGTGAAAGTGGAGGTGTTGCCATATCAACCAATCAGATTCTAGCTATCATTTGTTAAGTACATTCTTGACCATGATTGCTGGAACCTGGTTGGTAGTTACAGACCACACCTCCACTTTCCCTTTTTAGAAGCTTTAGTAAATCTAACTCTAAGGGGGGTATTCAATTGTTAGCGAGACGGGTGAAAATCCCGCACTCGAAAAATATTACCGTTAATATGGTAATTACTCGCTGAATTTCAGCTCGTAGCTCAGTCCAGCGAGTAAATTACCGTATTAACGGTATTTACGCGCAAATTACCGTATTAACAGTAATGTTTTTTAGAGCGCGGGATTTTCACCCCTCTCGCTAACAATTGAATACCCCCCAAAGGGTCATATACATTATTAACCACAAAATATGTAGATGTATAACATGTTTAGTTTTGTTCAAATGCACTGATTTGTCGGAGTGATACATAACAAGGTGCACACACTTTTGAGAACTACTCATGTTTGGAAGTCATTTCTAATTCAAACCTTCTTCCACTTTCGAACCAAACACTTCATTCATTTCAACTTTTTTGGGACCAGGCAACACCGCTTATCTGAAAGTAGTACACAGCAGGGAGGACTCAATCCAACCAGAGAAAATGTAATAGATCATTGTAGAAGGCTTCTCTAATATTGGAATGGACTTCAGTCTTCCTGCTATATAAACTGCAATGGCTACAGATAAGCGGTACAAAGTGGCCCCAGCTTTAGATATTGTTGAAAGAACTATGTACATACCTGCTATATAAGAAGGAACAGGGCATAAAATGTGAGTGTTGTCCAATTGTAGACAGACCTTTTTTTCTGTATAATTTTCCTTTGACGCTACAGTTTTAATAAACTGACAATCATAAAGAGTTTCCAGAGTGTGCAGAAGAGCTAGCTTTAATGTCAGAATAAATGGATCCTATTGATTCTTTGAAAAATATACATTATATGGACAAAAGTATTCGGACGCTTGACCATTACACCAACAGGGACTGGAATGACATTGTATTCAAATACATATACTTTAATATGGAGTTAATCCTCCTTTTGCAGCGATAACAGCTTCCACTCTTCATGGCAGGCTTTCCACAAGATGTTAGAGTGTTTCTGTGGGAATTTTCCCATTCATTTTGTAGAACATTTATGAGGTCAGGCACTGATGTTGGACGAGAAGGCCTGGCTCACAATCTCAGTTTCAGTTCATCCCAAAGGTGTTCGATGGGGTTGAGGTCAGAGATCAGTGTAGGCCAGTGAAGTTCTTCCACACCGAACTCATCAAACCATGTCTTTGTAGTCATCGCTTTGTGCCCTGGGGTAGTGATATGTTAGAATAGAAAAGGGCCATCCTCAAACTGTTGCCACCAAGTTGGAAGCATAGCATTGTCCAAAATGACTTGGTCTGCTGACGCATTAAGATTGCCCTTCACTGGAGATAACGGGCCTAGCTTAAACCCTGAAAAAACAGCCCCATACCATTATCCCTCCTCCACCAAACTTCACAGTTGACATAATGCAGTCAGGCAGGTAACATTCTCCCTGCATCCGTCAAACCCACACTCACCCATCTGACTGCCAAACAGAGAAGCTTGATTCGTCACTCCACTGCTCCACAGTCCAGTGTTGGTGTGCTTTACACCACTCCATCCGACGCTTGGCATTGGTCTTGGTAATGTGAGCATTGCATGCAGCTGCTCAGCCATGGAAACCCATTCTATTAAGCTACCACCACAGTTTTGGTGTTTACATTATTGCAAGTGGAAGTTTGGAACTCTTCAGCTATGAAATCAGCAATGTGTTGGCGACTTTTACGTTGACCCCGCTCTGTGATTTTACGTGGTCTTCCGCTTCGTGGCTGATTTGCTTTTGTTCCTAAATGCTTCCACTTTCTAATAATATCACTTACAGATGACCATGGAATATCCAGCAGGGATGAAATTTCACGAACCATCTTTTTGCAAAAGTGGCATACTGTCATAGTAACACGCTTGAAGTCACTGAGCTCTTCAGAACGACTCATTTTGTATCACAAATGTTTGCAAATGGAGATTGGAAAGCTAGGTTTTTTATTTTATATACCACTGGCAACGGGTCTGATTGATGTACCTCAATTCAACAATTAACAGGTGTGGCCAAATACTTTTGTCCATATAGTGTATTTTGCACCGTAGCAACTATTAAAATTATCATCTGCATTCAATATGCACACTATTCTGTATTAGAAGCTGTGGCAGGTCTAACAAAATGACTGCTGAAACCCCATTTTGACTAGAGATGTTCACTGACCCCAGTGTTCTGGATTTGATTTTGGTTTTTTGGATCTGGATTAACTTTGTGTTTTGGTTTTGGTTTTGGCAAAACCGCCCTTGCGGGTTTTGGTTTTGGAACCCGATTTTTTTCTTTTTTTAACCCTACATTATTAGTAACCTCAATAACACTAATTTCAAGTCATTTGCAGTAAATTTTGACCACCTCATAGGTCACAATATTATTTTCATGCACTTTCAAACAAAGACTGCAATGACCTGGCTGGACGCTAAGCGACAGAGCAATGACACAAACACACGGCAGTTCATAGCATATCTAGGAAACATTGCCACACAGCAGTGGCAGAAAAGAAAAGTGGTGCAAGATGGACTTGTCCTTGAATCATGAAATCAGTTATGGTTCATTTGATCGCTCCACCCATTCCCTGGATAACTGTGGTAATTGTACAGCTAAAACATGGTGACGAGTGCTGACCCCCTGTGATGCGTGCTTTTATCAGACCCACACCAATCCAGGGTGCCTTGCAAAAATCAAGTTCATCACTGAGCTTCGAATCAGCCCCAATTCCCCAAAAATTATAATATAGTTAGGTACCTTTGACGTAAAGTGCAGATTACAAACACTTTGTGCAATACTGATGAAACAGCAGCAAAGTTGAAGGTAATACATATACACGTCTATTAAAATATCCATGCTTACATTCATGTCAGGATTTGGGTAAAAAATAATTCCACACATAAGAGGTGGATTTTTTTGGTCTCATGCCCAGGCATAACAATGGCCTTCTTCTTATCACGTGCAAGAACTGTATCCACTAGTGCAGGACGTACACAAACAACATCATCCTCATCAACGCCCACGTCAGTTACACAAATATCCCCCTCATCCTGTTGCAATAGCAAAGTGGCATCCTCAATTTGTGTATCACCGGCTACACTTGGGCTGTTCATGCACACATCTGCAGAAATTCTGAAAGTGGCCTTATTTATGGGTACACTATAAAACAGGTCAGAATTACACATAACACTTGAGGATAGACTCTCCTCAGGGATATGTATAATTTCTGAATCTGAACATACATTTTCCTCTAAAGTCTTACTGTTTTCTTCCAGCTCGGCTTTTACACGTAAAAGTATTTGGGCACCACTTTTCGAGTCTGAATGACAAGGTCTTGCTTGGACTGACCTGATTCTTTCCTTGCCACTGGGTGTGTAGAATGGCATGTTGGCAACTTCATTTTTTATGCAGATAACTTTGCTTGGATTACAGGTCTTTTTTTCTTGACCAAGGTAAAAGGTGTTTTTTTAAGTTTTTGTTTCCCTGACTTAAAAACACTATGCACTTTAACATAGGCTTTAGCAGATGACGTAGAGGGATTACTATCTTCATGACTGGTACCAGCAGCTGTTTGATGTTACTGATTTTATGTGTACTGCTGTGAATCCATTTTGATAATACAGTACAATGTGACTGCAGATTTAGAAGACTAAGCCTGCCAGCCCTATTATTTGTATTTCAGCAATGACAATTAGCAATGGAGCTCTCCTCTTTGTGTTTTACCTATTAATATAACACAGTACAATGTGACTGCAGATTTAGGAGACCAAGCCTGTCAGCCCTATTATTTCTATTTCAGCAATGACAATTAGCAATGGAGTAATGGAGCTCTCCTCTTTGTATGTTACCTATATAACACAGTACAATGTGACTGCAGATTTAGAAGACCAAGCCTGCCAGACCTATTATTTCTATTTCAGCAATGACAATTAGCAATGAAGCAATGGAGCTCTCCTAAATGTCACTGGAGACTTTGAAGAACACTGCTACCCCTACTCTTTCTTTTCTACCTATGACGCTGCCCAACTGCATTAGATACTGCCAAGAACTGTGCTATCCCTTCTGTATCCCTCTGTGAAATGGCGCTGGATTGCCATGGAGGGCGGTACTTATAGAATTCAAAGCTCACGATATCCAACGAAGTAACAATGATGAAGTAACAATGATGTTTTGCCTCGCTTTCAATTCCGAGGGCGTGCGAAAGTACCTAGCCGTTAGTACTCGGATCATCTAAGTTCGGCTGTGTTCGGTTCTCAGGGAAGCGAGCCTGAGCATCTCTAATTTTGACATTTGTACATTCATATGCGTATTACTGTAAAGGCTTATATAACCAATCTATTTTGCAAAGTTTATATAACCAAAATCATCTGCACATATTTTGCACTATACTGCATATACTGCACATGTGCAAACTTCTTATTAGTAAATTACCAATAGAAAGTCAGAAAAATGATGTTTATACCTTATATGTATGTGATTTTCGGGACCCTTGTTTTCTGGTTAATAAAAGCTAGGTAACTGTGACATAAGCTCGCTTCAGCTCAGACCACTGTAGGGGTGCTGAGATCCTCTTTGTTGTTTCCAGTTTGTTACTTCTAGCTTTTGAACTTAGAAAAGATCTAGAAGGATCGTGATTTGCAGCTAAGTATCAGTTTTATTTTACTTTTTGCATTATATTTACTCCTTTTATCATAATATTCACAAAATAAACAATACACTTGTTTGACAGTTTTAGTGTCACTTGTTACCACTTTAACCCTACCCTGCAATTTCTGCTGGAATCAGAACATCCAGCATACTAGTGTATTACATTTTAGAAAATATATTATTTATATATTTTGCAACACCTGCATTAAAAAAAATATACTTTTTTATATAAATTGTGTTTATTTTGCCTTTAAATTGCCACTCCGGTTTAATGGTGTGGTAATTTGATGCATAGGGATTAAAATATTATACATATTTGTATATTACACATTTGTGTAGGTTTATCTCTTATCTTCATATTGTATCTAATAGCATAAACATACTGCTTAAAATAATAAAGAAAAATACAAGCTATAGGTTTTCTTAGAAGTATATGGATCACACAAGATTGAAGTGACTCTTGGAGAGTGATGATGTGTGTCTTCATTTGAAAAGCATTAAAGGCAAATTGGAATATTGGTTAATTAACACAGCAAACTGAAATGAAGACTAGCTGAAAGTAGAGGACTAGTTAATCTAATCCTCAGGATTTCCTACTGCCCCTATCTCTACCCTGTAATATGTCCAGCTGTATTTCTGATCTGTCCTCATAGATGTTCCTTCAATACCTTAAGCTTAACATGTCTTTTCATCTCTTCACCTTCTAAAATCTATCATCCCTCTCACAGTGAATAACACTACATTCTCCTCTGTTCCTCATGTCCCCTGTCTAGGTGTCACCCTTGATTCCACCCTTCCTTTACTACCACCCACATCTGGTTTCTCTTCCTAGCCTGTCAATTTAACCCTCAAAACATGGCCAGGATAAGACCATTTTTTGATGCAACCAAAACTCCAACCTAGTCTGCCATGATCTGAGAAACTGGACTACTGCAGCCTCCTCCATTCTGCCCTCCAACTAACATTGCAGGAAGCCTGATTTACTTCTTCCGCAATCATCTGTCTCACTGCTCTGCCAATCTATACAGTGGGGCTCCCTAATCCATACAGAATCCAATCCAATTCCAACTCCTCACCCTCACCTACAAAGCCCTCAACCACTGTGTTCTGTATATCTGACCTTATCTTGCTTCAAAGTCTCTACTGCCTTCTCTTCTCTGCCAATGATTGGTGTTTCAACTAGTCCAAAAGGGCTGCACATTATACTTCATTTTAAGAATAAAATCAACTTCCCTAAAACACTTTGTCACCCCCGCATCATTGATCCAAAAATGCTCTTCCAAAATTTCACCAAATGCTACTTAGACCTACAAAATGCCCACAGAGCCTATGTGTACTCTGAAATTCCCCAATATGCCACTTAAACCTCACCCAATGCCCACCATATCACTGAGACCTATCCACATGCTATTCAGACTTCTCCACATGCCCCTGAGACCTACCCACATGCCCCCTCACATACCTCTCAGACCTACTCATATGCCCCTCAGACCTCCCCACATACCCCTCAGACCTACCCACATGCCCCACACATGCCTCTCAGACCTACCCATATGCCCCTCAGACCTCCCCACATACCCCTCAGACCTACCCACATGCCCCTTACATGCCTCTCAGACCTCCTCACATGTGCCTCAGTCCTACCCACATGCCCTCCACACATCCTCACATGCCACTCAGATATCACCAAATGCCACTTAGAACTCCCCACATGCCACTCAGACTTCCCCCACATGCCTTTCCTACCTTCCCACGATTACCTGCACAGGCAGAGCCTACAGAGGAAGGAGGGAGAGTACATAGTGATCTTTGTTCACCACTTATCAATAGAAGATCACTTTTCTCTGTAATTTATCATAGCATTTTGCTGAGGCAATAGAGGCAAATCATGAAAAAGCTTTCGCCAGCAAATGTTTTTGCCAGCAGGAGCTACCTCCAGCAATAACAAGAACCGCTTGCTAGGCAGGGCCCTATCTTTGGTAAAAACACCCATTTTGCCACTGCAAGGGTTTTTCACCCTGTAATAAACATAGGCCCTTGTCTATAACATTTTCTCTTTTATCACTCTCTTTTTTCTCTTACTTCTCTCACTATGGGGCTATTTATCACTAAAATCATGATCAAAGATATAAGTCTGATTTTTTTTCTCACTGCCTATCATGGCAATAAAAAATCGGTTATCAGTTATTCCATTTTGTAATGTTTCTCAGACATAAGCACATTCACAGTTCTACAAAACAATCTGCTATAAGAGGCCTGGCCAACATGTGACTCGCCAGGTGTTGTGAAACTACAACTTCGGATGGCTATCAACTGGCAAAGCATGCTGGGGATTGTAGTTTCACAACACATGGAGAGCCCCAGGTTGGCCAGGCCTGTACTATAAGTTCATGCCCTCTGTGCTTCTTGTTATTGTTATTTATATATATTCAGTAAAACAATCATACCAGTTCTGGGGTAGATCAAAGTATTTAGAAGTAAATCCATATGTGTCCATGAGTAATCATCTGCCAAATAGTTAGCTCATTATCCAATTGTTATACAATGTTGTGACATGCATCAGAAAGTCTTCCATATTTCTTTGCTGGCTAATAATTGCTTGTTTATATATTGTTTAGTAGATTATATGCTGGGAAATCTTGTATTGTAAATATCTGATAAATTTAGCCATATTGATGTGAATTGAGTACAGTTTGCTGTCACACCTCCATCTAAACAATGTTTTCACTGTGCCTTATACATAGGGCTGAAGCATCAACATTGCTTAAACTATTTTCTCAATCAAAGGTGTATCTCTGGGAAGACCTATTAATTATCTTTGGGCAATACTTGTAAAGTATGCCATAATTGTTACCTTTGAATTCCTCTCAAAGCAACATGTACTGGTGAACTGGTTATTTTGATATTCCAGTATGACCATGCGTAGTATAATTAGGAAGAGTTGATGAGAAAACACTGTATAGCTACAATATAGAATATAAACAGCACATTTTATTACTATGTTATCATTATATTGTGACTCTATATTAGATTATAAGTTGCTTTAAAATAATTGCTTTAAATGCAAACTACATAGTTATCGGTAGAGATGGGCGAGCTAGGTTCCCCGAGAACCGAACCCGCCCGAACTTGAGGTATCCGAGTACTGAGCCGAGCCGGCTCGGTACTCTGGCGCCAATTCGGATTCAAAATCGAGACAAAACATCATCGGACGTTGTCGGATCTCGGAGCTCGGTTCTCGCGATGTTTGAAATCCATAAATAGCCGCCTCCACAGCAATCCAGCGCCATTTGACAGAGGGAGAGTGAAGGGTTAGGTCGCAGGCAGCATTAAAGCTGGGAGAGAGCACCTCTTATAGCACTTCTTATAGCACTTCTTATAGCACTTCTTATAGCAATTCTTACAGCACTTCTTATAGCAGGAAGAGAGGAGGATAGAGGAGGCATTTTTGCAAACATTACCAACTGTTTGGGGTGTCACATTCCCTCCTCCAGAAACTATTTTCTGCCTGCATAAATAGTAATATGCCAGCAGTATATATTTCTAAATTTGCACTACAAGTGTTTAGAGTGTGACATATTTCCCAGTTCCAATAAATCTATTTTCTGGTGCTGAAATTATTAGATACCAGCAGTATATATTTCTGAATTTGAATTACAAGTGTTTGGGGGTGTCAGATATTCCCCTGTGTGAAAAAACAATTTTTCTGGTACTGCAAGTATTATCTAGCAGCACTATATATTTCAGATTTTGCACTTCAAGTGTTTTTGGGGGTGTCAGATATTTCCCTGTGTGAAAAAACAATTTTTGGTGCTGAAATTAGTAGATACCAGCAGTATATATTTCTGAATTTGCACTACAAGTGCTTTGGGTCTCATTAAAATTGATTCACTGCAGTCCACATATGAGTAGGATCAGCAAGCAGCTGCTGCCACCAATACTGATGGTAGTCTTCCCTGTACATCATCTGGTAAAGCCTATGTAAAAGTACATAGTCTTTTTAAGTCAGGGAAAAAAACACAAAAAAAAAACCTTTTACCATGTTGAAGAGAAAAAGAGCTGTAACTGATGAAAAGTTAACTGCCGATAAAAAAATTTGCCAACATGCTAATCTACATACGCAGTGGCAAACAAAGAATGAGGCCTTCGCCTTTCTCTATTAGTGCCAGATCTAAAAATGTTACTGAGCCTTCTTCTTGTACGGTCACTTGTGACTAAGCAAGACCAAGTAATTTGGAGTCCAAAAGTGGTGCACAACTACTGTTACGTGTGAAAGTCGAGCTGCAAGAAAACAGTAAGGCATTAGAGGAAAATGTATGCTCAGAATCAGAAATGACACCAATCCCTGAGGAGAGTCCATCCACGAGTGGTATGTGTAATCGTGACCATTCTGATAATGTACCCATAAAGAAGGAAGAAAATGTGTGCCAGAAGAGCCCGAGTGTAGCCGGTGATACACCAAGTGAGGATGACACTTTGGAATTAGAAGAGAATGAGGGGGAGATTTCGGTAGCCGATGAGGGCGCTGATGAGGATGCGGTTGATTGTGTAAGTCCTGCACCAACTGTGTGGCACCAGTGGCAGCAATTCTGGCACGTGAGGTTCTGGCACCAAATTGCACTTTCCAAGCAAAAGCAGGGATGATGCAGGTGGCAGACCACAACAGTTTGACATCTGGGCTGGTTTCAAAAATTTGACCAAAAAATGTGTGACCATGCCCATAACTCCAAACAATCCTACTATTAACATGCAAAGGATGGTGGAGGGCCTAGCAGGGATTAAACTGTATTTTTCCTAATTTGCACTAATAAGGTTTGGGTGTAATATACACACAAAGACTAGTGCTCAATTGCTAAGAGTCATTGATGAAGAGGAAGACAAACAGGCTTGTCTGTAGAATTTGCAGGCAAATTGTGCTGCGTTATATAGGTAACACCCCAAGAGAAGAGCTCCATTGCTCCATTGCTAATTGTAATTGCTGAAATAGAAATTATAGGCCTGCCTGACTTGGTCTAAATCTGCACTTACATTTTATTGTACCATAGCTCACTCAGAAACAGGAGAGGTGGCAGGGTTCAGTGCTAATCTTCCTCAAACAATATTACTTCATCCCACCATCATAGAAGTCTGTGTACTATGATGTAATTGTCGATAATGGCCTTCCAAATGGAATTAGTAGTTCATTTTAGGGCATAGCTGTCACAATTTTTGGCCAATTCTTTTACAGCAGAGCAAATATCAAAATGTTGTGCGGACTCATCTGCATCACTGGGTGTCTTGGGAAAGCTACTTTTTTTCCAACAAGCAGTTGCCAGAGAAACTGAAGGATAAGACGTCATTACAAGATGTTGATAGCTCTTGGATCCTGGCGAAGCGAATTAGGTAGTTAATCTACAATTAAAATATAGTTAGCACATTTACTTTGTTTTATTTCATCCGTTAAATTTCTGTAGCTCCTTCTTAAAATGTATTATTAAGGCAATCACTTGACTCAAGCTAACCGTGTCTGCACTCTCTTCACAGGTGACTACTTCACTGGACTAAAGTACATTCCCCTCAAATGCTAGTCTTCTTGCAGCTGCTGCATTCTCCTTCATGCAGAATCCAGAAAATGACCCTAAATTTTTGGGGACAGAAACAGCATCTCCTGCATGTCATTTTCTAAAAGTTCTGTAACACCAAGTTGATTGTGTGTGCAAAACAGGAAATGTGATGGAATTCCCCCCCCCCCCCCCCCCCCCCGCTGTAATGCTTGAACAATTTTGGTGTCGTTATCACAATTGACCTATTCTCAGGAGAGTCCAAGCAGGATTAGCCATGTTGCAATGACATCCCTTACTTTTTGTAACAGATTGTCAGCTGTATGTCTCTTAGTGAAGCCGCTGATACACAGAGTAGCCTACTTCTGAAAAATGTTACGGACTTGGGTACATGCTGCTGCTGTTCCTGCTGGTGAGGGCGAATGACCAACCCAGTGGGCTGTCACAGTCATAAAATCTTTAGTTTGCCCAGTTCCACTTGTCCACATATCTGTGGTAAAGTGTACAGTGGGTAGAATGCCATTTTGTATCCCAATAATTTCATTTTTACGAACCTTCTGGTAGAGGTGAAGAACAGCTTTTCTAGTAAAATGGTGTTGTGATGGAATTTGGTAATAGGGACAGAAGACCTCAAGTAGCTGTCTAAAACCACCTGCATTAATAGTGGACATTGGACGCAAATCTAATACTAGCATAGTCCCCATGGCGTCTGTGATCCGCTTTGTGACTGGGTGACAGGTTACATACTTGCTTCCTCTTGCAAACGATTGTTTAACAGTCAATTGTTGCTTCTGGGAATTTTGATGATGAAGGTGTTGGGGGTGTAGATTGCAGGTGCTGGGATCTAGATGAGAGAAGGGAGGTAGATGATGCTGGACAGCTTGTTGTTATTTTTAATATAAGTTTCTGATTTTCCCAACAGCTTCCATGAACTGACTTCAAATGCTGTAACATGGATGAGGATCCTAGATGGCTAAGGTCCTTACCTCTACTGAGTGTGGCTTTAAAAACGCTACAAATGGCTACACAACTGTTGTCAGGATTTGTGTAAAAATAATTTCACACTTAAGAGGTGGATTTTTGGTCTTATGCCCAGGTATGACAATGGCCTTTTTCTTATCACTGGCAACAACTGCAGCAATCTTTTTTTGAAAGTGTATGAAAATCATATTGTGACCTCTGAGGTAGTAAAAATTGAAAGGAAATGACTGGAAATTAGTGTTAGTGAGGTTAATAATAATGTAGGTACAAAATAATACCTAAATGATGTTATTTTAGCCCAAAAAAAATAAAAAAATGTAACAAATTGCAAAACAAAACCAAACAAAACCAAAACCAAAACACACAAGGGCGGTTTTGGCAAAACCAAAACCAATACACAAAGGTAATCCAGATCCAAAACCAAAACACGGGAGTCAGTGAGCATCTCTAGTTATCGGGGCATTTGGTCTAACTCTAATTCATGAAGTGCAAAAAAGGATGCTCCACTGTTCTGATTGGCTGTATAACATACAAAACATGGTTCAGGAGCACACTTTAGCCACTAGAATACAATAGGAAAGTACCATAGGAAATATGTATAAAAAAAACACTACAACACTTTCATCATAATTAATATGTAAATGTGCAGGAGGTTATGACCACTTTTTTGAAGGGGTTATGTCTCCGTGATATGCCCACGAAAAGTTATGGAAAGTGAAAGATTTTGGACAATGTTTGGACGAACTATAATTGACACTCATGGGACATTTCCTTTCCCACATTAGCATATACACTGCCCCTCTGAAAGCCCCCACCCCCACCCAGTGAAATCAGCTTAAATAACCTTTGTATAATAGGGCAAATTGTCTTTTGGGAGCACAATCTAATTGTAAGCTGTCCATCTTCCCTGCCAGTCCCATTCACTGGATATAATACTCAAACGTAAGTTTATATTCTGAAATTTCTACTTTTATTTTGTAATTGTTTTTGCTGTACGTCATCTTTATTAATTGTTTTCATATTCTGTAAGAATTTTTTTCATATTTTCTATTTGTATTTAATAAGTTGATGTCTTTATTGCTCTTAAGAAATCTCTAGTATGTTTAGAAGATATTACATAGTAACATAGTAACATAGTTGATGAGGTTGAAAAAAGACACCAGTCCATCAAGTTCAACCTATTTTGGATCTCCTGCGATCCTGCACTTATATTTGAAATTAATCCAGAGTAGGCAACTGCCCATCTGTTTCAATTTTGAAAATCCCCCCAGACTCAATATTGCAATCCAATTTTTACCCTATATCCACTACTATCCTTTATTTTAAATTAACGGTCGTATCCCTGGATACACCTTTCCGCTAAAAATTTGTCTAACCCTTTCTTAAACATATCTATTGAATCTGCCATCACAACCTTCCCTGGCAATGAATTCCATATCTTGACTGCCCTTACTGTAAAGAACCCCTTCTTTTGCTGGTTGTGAAATTTCCTCTCCTCTAACCTTAGGGGATGACCACGTGTCCTGTGTATGTTCCTTGGGGTAAAAAGTTCCCATGAAAGCTCTCCGTATTGACCCCTAATGTATTTGTACATAGTAATCATATCTCCCCTTAGACGCCTCTTTTCTAAAGTAAACATGCCTAAACCGGCTAACCTTTCCTCATAACTTAATGACTCCATACCCTTTATCAATTTTGTCGCCCTTCTCTGAACCCTTTCTAGTTCCAAATTATCTTTTTTATAGAGTGGTGCCCAGAACTGTACTGCATATTCAAGATGAGGTCTTACCAACGATTTATACAGTGGCAAAATTATACTGTCTTCCCTTGCATCTATGCCCCTTTTTATGCATGCCAATACTTTGTTTGCCCTTGCAGCTGCTGCTTGACATTGAGCACTATTGCTAAGTCTACTGTCTACGAGCACTCCCAAATCCTTTTCCATTATAGATTCTACCAAATTAATTCCATTTAATTTATAGATTGTGTTCTTGTTTTTGATACCTGAATGCATAACCTTACATTTATCTGTGTTAAACCTCATATTCCATTAAGCCGCCCAATCCTCCAGTTTATTTAAGTCCCTCTGTAGAGAAGCTACATTTTGCTCTGATTTTATTACCTTACAGAGTTTAGTGTCACCTGCAAAAATAGAAACTTTACTCTCTAAACCATCACCAAGGTCATTAATAAATATATTAAAAAGGAGTGGTCCCAGCACGGAACCTTGAGGTACTCCACTTAAGACTTTTGACCAATTAGAAAATGTTCCATTTATCACAACTCTCTGTTCCCTATTCTCTAACCAGTTTTCGATCCAAGTACAAATTTTGATTTCTAGACCCAGTTCCCTTATTTTGTTAACCAACCTCTTGTGTGGCACTGTATCAAAGGCCTTTGCAAAATCTAAGTAGACCACATCTACTTTCCTGCCCTGGTCTAAGTTCCCACTAACTTCCTCGTAGAAACTAATTAGATTAGTTTGACATGACCTATCCCTCACAAATCCATGTTGATTCCCACTAATAATTTTATTGCGTACCAAGTAATCCTGAATACTGTCCCTTAAAATACCTTCCAGTAGTTTCCCCACTATTGATGTCAGGCTTACAGGTCTATAATTCTCTGGTTGTGATCTCGTCCCCCTTTTAAACAACGGCACCACATCTGCTATTCGCCAATCCCTTGGTACTGAGCCTGATGAGATTGAATTTCTGAAAATTAAGAATAGCGGTCTAGCTATTTCGCAGTTTAACTCCATAAGGACCCTTGGGTGTATGCCATCTGGACCTGGAGCTTTATTTATCTTAATATTCTTCAGTCGCCTTTGGACTTCTTCCTCTGACAACCAAGTATTAATTAATGGCATGGTTTCATTTCCATTTTTATGTATTACTCCTGCCATTTGTTCCTCTCTGGTAAATACTGAAGAAAAGAACGTGTTTAATATCTCTGCTTTTTCCTTAGTATCATTTATCAATTCACCCATCTCACTTCTTAGGTGTCCTATATTATCTTTTTTAATCCTTTTGCCATTTATATACTTAAAAAACTTTTTGGGGTTTGTCTTACTTTCTTTTGCAACGTGCCTTTCATTTTCTAATTTAGCCAATCTAATTTCCTTTTTGCATGTTTTATTACATTCCTTGTACCTATGGAAGGACTCCTCTGACGCTTCAGACTTAAACAATTTAAATGCACGCTTCTTCCTTTGCATTTCTTCCCTTACCTTTTTATTTAGCTACATTGGTTTAGACTTAATTCTTTTACATTTATTTCCCATAGGAATGAACTTATACGTGTATGTTTCCAACAAAATTTTAAAGACAGCCCACATTTCTTCCGTATTTTTTCCTTCAAAGGCTTTGTCCTAGTCTATGCTCTTTATAGACTCCTTTAGCATATTAAAATTTGCCTTTTTAAAGTTTAAAGTCCTAGTTGATCCCTTATACTGTTGTTTCTGGAAACTAATTTCAAATGAGACCATATTATAATCACTGTTTCCCAAGTGGTCCTTTACTTGAATATTTGATATTACGTCTACATTGTTTGTTATTACTAGGTCCAGTATAGTCCGGTTCCTAGTTGGTTCCTCAACTAATTGGGACATGTAATGGTCTTTTAGCGTGCTCAGAAACCTATTTCCCCTAGCTGTACCGCAGGTCTCAGTACTCCAATCAATGTCCGGATAATTAAAATCCCCCATAATTAAAATTTGACCTAGTTGTGTAGCCTTTTCAATTTGCTGTAGAAGTTGGGCTTCCTCAATCGTAACTTATATCTGACGGTTTATAGCATATCCCTATCAGAAACTTCTCTGAACTTTTTCCTCCGCTGGATATTTCCACCCACAATGCCTCTATATTATCACCAATATTCTCGTATATAACTTCCTGAATACTTGGTTTTAATTCTGGCTTAATATAAAGACATACTCCTCCTCCCCTTTTATTTACCCTATCCCTCCCGAAGAGAGAATAGCCTTCCAAGTTGACTGCCCAGTCATGTGTATCATCCCACCAGTCTCAGTAATACCTATAATATCATACTGCTCATTCATTGCTACTAGTTCTAACTCCCCCATTTTACCTGTCAGGCTTCTTGCATTTGCAAGCATACACTTAAGTCTATTGCCTCCATTAGGTATTTATTTTTGCTTTAAAAAGGGCCGCTCCTTATCGGCTATGCTTCCCTTTCCCCCCTCTCCACCCCCTTTACTCTTGTTAAATTCCTCCCTACTACTCTCAATGTCTATCCCATAAATACTTGCTTGCCCCTCCCGCCCGAAACCTAGTTTAAAATCTCCTCCAACCTTCTAACCATCCTCTCCCCTAGCACTGCAGCCCCCTCCTCATTCAGGTGCAATCCATCACGACAATAAAGATGGCAACTGACCGAGAAATCAGCCCAGTGCTCTAAGAATCCAAAACCCTCCTTCTTACACCAATCTTTTAGCCACGCATTAACCTCCCTAATCTCCTGCTGCCTCCCTGGACTAGCGCGCGGCACAGGTAGAATTTCCGAAAATACTACCTTGGATGTCCTTGCCTTAAGTTTGCGACCTATGTCCCTGAAATCATTCTTTAGGATACCCCATCTTCCTCTAACTCGGTCATTGGTGCCAACATGCACCAAAACCGCCAGGCCCTCCCAACAATCTGTCCACCCGATCCACAATATGCCGAGCCCGAGCACCCGGGAGACAACACACTGTTCGGCATGCACGGTCCCGGTAACAGATTGCCCTATCTACCTTCCTAATAATTGAATCCCCTTCCACCACAATCTGCCTGGGTCCCTGAGTAACTTTGGTCCCCTCTGTGCTGGAGAGACCATTCCCCTGGTTGCTAGAGGAAGCAGTGTCATCCAACTCTACCAATTCTGAACTGCCTTCCACAGTATCTTCATCCAATCTGGCAAATCTGCTGGGATTGCCTAGCTCAGAACTGGCCTGCCTCTTCCTCCCTCTGCTACCCCTAGTAACTGTTACCCAGCTGCCTACCTGTGCATCCTCCTCTGTCTCTGCTCCACCCTGCTCAGCTAACGCATCAACGGTGAGCTGTAAACTCTGCTCCAGTTTGGCAATGTCTCTCAATGTTGCAATGGTCTGCTTTAGATCAGTTACCTGGGCTTCCAAAGAGACCAATTGCTCACTTTTCTCACAGAGGTATAAACCTTGGAACACTTGCTCCAAGTGTGCATACATATGACAAGATATGCATTGAGTGAGATCATCAAGCCTGCTACTACTCATCTATTATGGCTAACCTAACTTCTTATAGCCTGCAGTGAACTTTAGTACTAGCCTTTCCTAGCCACTTACCAGATTAAACCCCTTCCTGGATTCAACTCCTTACTGGAACCAACTCCACACTTTAAACAAAAACTGCACTTGAAATCAAAAAAGCAGTGAAATCACAAGCTCAATAAAATCGCTTGCTACCTCCTATTGATTGTTTGGATTTGTTAACTTGTTAATTTGTTAAATGTAAGTGTGGAAGTGATAAATATTTTAGCTATCAACGAGGGTCTGATTCATTAAGGAAAGGAAAGCAAAAAAAATGAGTAACTTTAAACCTTGGCAAATCAATGTTGCTTTGGAGGGGGAGGCAAATTTAAAATGCGATGGCAGATTTATAGTTGGGGTAAGATCAACTTTAAATTTCAGTGTACAAATAAGCTATCGATTATTTGTGTGCTACATGAAAAAACAGCCAGTATTTATCTTATGTGCAAAATAATAAACTAATTTGCACCCCTTGCATTATAACATTGTTTTGTCCAGGAGAAAACGTACTTATTTTTTTGCCTTACTTTACTTAATGAATCAGTCCTCGAGTGTGCGCAATTGAGTAATTAGTGCAGGCTTCTATTGGCCTTAAAACAGTATATGGTGGCAGCTGTAGGTGTGTATGGAAGTGAGTGTCTGTGTTGGTGAGGGATCCAGTGGCATCTGTAGGTGAGTGAAAGATTGAGTGCAGGAATTCTGTGTGGCCCCTTACTGAAGCTTCCAAGTCAAGAGTGCGGTTTGTGACAGGTTAAATAAGTTAAAGTTATCAAAAAGTAGTTCCTTGATAAATTAGAAATGCTAATTTAATAGATCAGGGGTATATTCACTAAACTGTTTGAAAAAGTGGAGATGTTGCTTATAGCAACCAATCAGATTCTAACTTTCATTTATTTAGTGCATTCTACAAAATGACAGCTAGAATCTGATTGGTTGCTATAGGCAACATGTCCACTTTTTCAAACCCACAATTTAGTAAATATACCCCCAGAACTCAGAAGGATAGTGTGCCTGACAAATTGGTATAACCTTATCAAATATCATTCTAAAACATAGAAATAGGTTAAATGGCAAATGATGATGTTACAACATTGCAACATAATATAATATCTGGAATAAAGATGAGGTACTTTGGGGCTCAATTAAAGTTGGGCATATGTTTTTTTATTCATAAGATGCAACGAAAAGGCGTACACATACAGCCCTATCAAGTTGTTGTTTCTCCTTATGTCTGTAGAGGTTAGGAAGGCAAAAGCAGTCAAGTGTAGACCGAGAAGAGTAAGGACGTGTTCAAGTAATTGCAAAAATTAGAAATGAATGCATCAAATCAAATGCCTTTTAAAAGGTATCTCTTGTGGATATTGGAGGGCTGATGCACGATGCACAATGATGATGATGATGACGATCAGCAGCACAATCTCGCCTCTTCTACTGATAGTACTTAAATCATTAGTGACTATAGAACAAAAGGGTATAACCTGGCGCAAAAATGGAATAGAGCACAGATATAAATGTACCAGAAAAGAGTTTATAGACGTATCACAAATAAAGTCATTTACATACATGGCGACGCTATATTGATGATGTCCTATGTGTATGGACAGGAACTGCACAAGAGCTAGCTCTATTTGTTGAATACATTAATTCCAACGATTTAAACATTCATTTCACCTCAGATCACTACTACCAAGGTAGAATTTTTGGACATGGAAATTTTTGTTCAGGATAAAAAATTAGAGACAAAAACTTTTTTTAAAGCACTAGACTGTAACTCGTATAGATCCACTAAAAGCGAGCACCATGCAAATTGGTTAAAAAGCATACCAAAAAGTCAGTTTATTAGATTGAGACGGAATTGTTCAAACATAGGGCACTATGAGGAGCAGGCAATTATTCTCAAACAAAGAATTTTGGAGAGGAACTACGATGAGGATCTAATAGACAAAGCCTACATGGAAATTAGGGACACTGAAAGAGAGACTTTGTTAGGTAAATGAGAAAAGGGAAACAAGGAAAAGAATGCTACTGACACTCCCTTTATTACTAGGTATAGTAGTAATTCCTACAAAGTAGAAAAAATCGTCAAGAGACATTGGGCAGTTCTGCTTGGTGATGAAACACTTAAAAACATTCTTCCTCCAAAGCCGAAATGTATTTATAAAAGGGCGGATAGTTTGAAGAATAGGCTGGTTAAGAGCACCATACCACCCAAGGGACGGGACATAAAAAGCACATGGCTAAATGAGAACGCACATGGTTTCTTTTATTGCAACCGGTGTAGCGCATGCAAGATGAGTGGATGCAGGGATATTAAACCTGTATTATCCTTTAGCTCAAATGTTACTCATGTGACCTATAAAATAAAGGATAGATTATCCTGTGATACCACTGGAATAATTTACCTGCTGGAATGCCCTTGCGGAAAGCAATTCAGAAACATCTTAGAAATATTAGAAACGAATTGACCACACATAGCGTTCCAGACCATTTTCTTCAGTGCCATGCTCATGATCCCTCTGGCCTTAAATTTATTGGGATTAAGAAAGTTAAAAAACCATGGCGGGGCGGAGATTTTATCAGATTGATCTCCCAGGAAGAAACCAGGTGGGTTTTTAATTTGAAAACTCTGACACCACATGGTTTAAATGTAGATTTTGAGCTCAACACCTTTCTGTGATTTTGTCCAAACTTATTACTACTATTTTTTCTAGTTAGGTCATCCTTATGGAACACAATCCCCCTATTACTACCTTCTGATCAAAAAAGAGACTGTTTAATATATAACTATTCTGTTTTTAACTTCAACAAGATGGCCTCTAACTGAGGACATAGTATATCCACTCTAGTTCTCCTATGAGATGTGGAACAAAGAGAAACGCCCATTGGAATGGGTGTAACCAATCATTGAACAAGTGCCTCTATAAGAGGCAGGACATTTCTTACTACCTACATCCCTGAGGAAGCTCATTGCGAGCGAAACGCGTAGGTGAAAGGACATATTTATTGGTTTGCTAGCATTACAACTTTTTTACATTACATCCTACTTCATCGTGTGTCTGCGCATGCGCAGAAGACCTTGCAATGCCAGCACTAACTTTTCATCTGCCAGGACCTAGAGAAGGGTGGATGGGAACTCCCTCTCTGTAAGAGCAGGACCTCTGAATTACCACGGATACATATGAGGATTGCACATCGCTGGACCTACATCTACAAACTTCTTCCAAAACGGAGGTCAGTTTTTACTTTTTCAATTCTATTTTTGTTTTTCTCTATGGACTGTTTTTTCAATTACCCTTGCATTTTCTGAAAGCTTTCAGTTGGAGACTGAGCTGGTTCACAGCGTTTTTTGCACCTATATTTTTGTGTTATGGATATCATTGTTTTTATCTGACATTTTATTCAGGACTTTGTTCTGTGTTTTATTATCTGATCATCTATATCATTGTTTTTATCCATCTACCACATTCTTCTATTGTTCTGTTTTTTCTATTTTCCACCAAGTTGGAAAATTGGAAGTGGACTGATTACTACCTATTTGGTTTTTAATATTGAGATTTATTTTGACCCAATAAGACATTAATGCCTGGGACTTTATTTGTGATACGTCAATAAACCCTTTTTTGGTACATTTATATCTGTGCTCTATTCCATTTTTGCACCAGGTTATACCATTTTGTTCTATCTGTTTACAAAGGGGAAGGCATCCCCCCCTTTTTCCACCAGGTATTTCCATCTACAGGCAGCATAATACATCTAGGAAGTGTGGTTTATCCCTTTATTTTTACATTATCCATTAGTGACTATAGTTTATGACATCATGGCCAACTATTCGCATTGCTTAATTTACATTTTCATTTAGACTAGTGCAGGAAACAAGATTACAATTGAATTTTTAAACAGATGTTTTTAATTTAATTTGTTTTGTTTAGTTTGTTTTTTATCGAAATGTGACTAGTGCATTCCTGCAGGATTAACCCACTATTTCTCAGCATACTTTGGTGCCTGTTTCCTGACCAGAACAACTCTGGGCTAGGCTGGGATGAAATGTGTTCTATGCGGGGCAACCTCAGACCTACCAATTTTACTTTCTTTCTGTGAGATTGTGAGGAATAAGTTAGATGCATGCTACCAGAGTAAGAGGTAAAACAAATATTTAATCACAGCAAATATTTCATTTGACACTTCATGACACTACAGTTTTATCCATGTCAACTGTATGGTACATTATCTGTTTAAGGGTGTGTCTATGGGTTCATTTAAGAGAATCACTCTCTTTAAACCCATGCCTAGACTGTAGCCTCAGCATGAAGTGTTACTTTGACATGATACCGACACACAGCCACATTCTGCGAAGCTAAACAATTACTCCAGCCAGAAAGTATTTAAATTGGCCAGAGTATTTGTAAATGTTGCTATTGTGAACTAACCAATTCACCAATGTCACAAATGTCTCTTCATTAACTCTGATTGTCATATATGCCAAGTGGTTTTTCCCCCTTTCCTCATGTGAGTGTGTGTATGGGTTATCACAACTAATTTATGGACAGTCGGGTGGAGGTCTCCTAAGCCTACCCCTGGTAGAACTTATCAAGATCTGCACCCCCATACAACAGAACATAAATGTTGTTGTTCATCTGTTCCTTCTGTCCCTCCGCCTATGCTGATTTGAAAAAAAAAAAGTGTGGTGATATAGAGGAATTTATGTGGCCAACTTACATCACAGGAGACTTGACTAATCTCAAGGAAAAAAAACAGCCATCAGAGTTCAGAATTTACGGCTCTATTTATCAAAATCTCTTCTTATCAATATAAATATCACTGATTGCAGCAGTATATCAAGAAAATATTGTCTGAGCTGCACAGCAATACTCAGCAGCCCTGGAATATTGGCCAGTGCGGTAACGGTTAACTTCCTGCTTCATCTACCAGGTGAGCCGGTCAGAATTGGACTTTCAGTTCCACTAATATAAAATAAATAAATAAATAAATTGTAAAAAAAAATTAAACATTTGAAATGCCATTGGGTTCAGACACTTGCGGCAAAGTTTTGTTTGCAGCAAAAGCTTTATTTCCATAACGTATTTAGGAATTGAAATTGATACTAAATGGGGTTGATGTGGGTTACCATCTGCCAAGGTTTTTAAATTGAAGATTTTCTTGGAGATGTTTGCGAGGTCCAGGTTCAGTCGCTTTTGGGCCTTCTCAATTTTTCATTGTTAGAAACTTACCTGCTCCTGTGCTGCTGATTCCTCTGTCTCTGTATAGAGCTCAGCACTTCCTGGTTCAGGTGGTCACATGATCGTGGCTGGGAGGCAGCAGATACTATCTGCAGATGATACAAGGCTCACCTTGACAACGCAGCTTTGTCAGAGCAACAAGTTATCACTTGTTGTCGGCTCTCCTTGTGCTGCTTCCTGGTGTTTCACTGTGTATGACCTTTTGGCTTGTTAGGCCTCTGCTTCTAGACATCACCTCTGCTGCCTGTACTCCTGTGTATCCGACCCAGCTATGCATACCAACTACTCTGCTGCCTGTTCTCCTGTGTATCCGACCCAGCTATCCATACCGACTACTCTGCTGCCTGTTCTCCTGTGTATTTGACCCAGCTATCCATACTGACTATTCCACTGTCAGAGCTCCAGTGTACCCGACCCGGCCACTCTCCTGTGTGTGGTGCTTCATCAGTGTGTCCAACCCGGTATTCCACTGATTACAGTTTAGGAGTCTTCTGTGTGTGCTGTACCACTTCAGCTAACTAATCCTGCTTTGCCTTTCTGTATTACACTCCCTGGTTCAGCCTGATCTTTTACCAACTGTCACCTATCACGTCCGTGGGCTAGCCTAAGGGCCGCGACCTGCAGACCTCCGGCAGCAAAATCCATCCTGCCTTGCGGTGGTTCTTGGTGAAGACCGGGGGGTTTGTTAGACTCTGTGCCTTGGCGCACTATTACAGTTCCTGTGGTAATGGTACACAGTATTACTGTTAGTATAGTAATTTTAACGCTGATTTTTGCTCACAGCCCTGGGGGCCGTGAGCAAAAATCCGGGTTATAATTACCGTATTAACAGTAATTAACAGAGCCTGCTAGGAACCACAGGTGAAGGCTCGGCGGGCAACTGATGAGGCACAGGCCACGTTTTTGCCCACCACTGATCTAGAAAGAGGTGTGATGTTTCTGGGTAAAAAATTAGTTTTAGCTGAAGTTATCGTTCAACTTAACTTTTTGTTGCCAAGTAAAATGTTAATAAATATACTGCTAAAAACATTGCAGAAACAAATAAAACCCAAACAGCAAGGTCTTTTCCTTGTGTGAATTTTCAGACAGTGTCTAAGATGTCATTTTGTGAAGGAAATTATCACTTTAGGGATTATAACTGCACCCACATCATGACAAATAAAACCTTGACTAGTATGTTATTTTTCTAAACCTTTCTTTTCCTCTTTTCTTGTGTGATTTTAAAACTATTCATTTTGAAAGCGTTTTGTTTTAACTACCGCCTTAAAACTTCCTGGCATTTGTTTTGATAAAAGAAAACATGTCTATGTAAGTCTACATGAATAATATCCAATACACAATTCCCTTGCAATTATAGGCTTGGCACAACATACTGTGAAATTGGCTAAGAGTGATAAATATTATATGTAAAATTACATAGCCGGGGGTTATTTTGAACTCCCTTGTCTATTGTGTATTCAACAGAAACGCCTAATGAAAAAAGATTCAATTTGTCAGTTCTACAAGTGAGTTGGTGTCAGGACAGTTGTTCTTGCAGAATTTGTGCCATTGTTTCTGTAATAGGGATTCTGTAAGTCTATTTAAATAATCTTTTATTCTGCCCAGCAAAATTGTAGAGTTGTTTCTGTCAATGTGTGTGTGAAATATTTACAGAGTTTCAGATCACTGATTATTGAATCCTGGAAAACAAAACTGTTGGGGAGGAAATATTTTTTTTATGTGGTGTATTTGATAGTGTATAAGTGACAATTGACAAATTACAATAGTGTATAGTAGATGCATTCAGACGCCAAGAATTTGCAGTTCTTTTGAATTTGATGGAGTGATACATCATGGACACAAGTAATCTTTAATGGATTTGTGAAGAATTCTTGTGATGAGATTAGCTAACTCAAAATGAGAGAATACAGATTCCCAATAAACATGGGTTTTACCTTAGTTAAAAAGTATACTTGTGTTTTTGTGAAAAAGTGGAGAGCAAATAGATAATGTTAAAAAGATCTTAGATAGTGGGGTAGATGAAAAATTGGGTGTTATGCCTGTTTCGGTAGCGTAAAATACACACTGCACATGCCCACAAAGAGAACGCATGCATATGCGCGCATACTGGGTTTTACGCATCTGACACTTGTGCGGAAGAGGCGGAATGGGGGAGGGAATGCGCAGTCTATCATGGACCATGTACAGTAAGGGAGTGTTCACAAAAAAGTGGCTGATGTAGACCTTCATGGAGATGTATATATGTCAGAAGTGGTATCTTTTGCTAGAGGGCAGGTGCAAATACATACTGATGATCATGATTGTTGCTTTTGACTGGATAATTGAGGAATTGCCATCCCGCCCTTAATCTTTGGAACTCCCTACCCTGTCTCAATCAACTCTCCCCCAACTTTCAGTCCTTCAAATGTTCACTCAAAACTCATCTTTTCACGCCTGTCTATCCTACCACCTACTGATCATCTTATCCATCACCTCCTCTTCCTCGCTTGCCATCTCCATCTTCTCCCAGTTGGACCCCTCCCTCTAGAATGTAAGCTCTCGCGGGCAGGGTCCTCTCTACTTATTGTCCCACGTCTGTCTAATCTCTGACGCACTCATTCGTGTCACATCTTTTGTTGCACTCTTTGCGAGTCCCCATAGTATTACTCAAACTCATCTGTGCTACTTATGTGTATTACCTCATCTTTTTGTTACTTTTTTCTGTATCCGGCGCTACGGAATCTGTGGTGCCTTATGAATAAATTAATTAATAATATTAATAATAATAACAATCTCTCCAGTTAATACCACTTCCGTTGTTGCTCAAGGCTATATATCACAGGATTGAGCGGCTGCTTCTTTGTGTGACATTGTGATTAGACTGCAGTTCTGTAGAGATATGTAAATTATATTTCTTATTATTACACCAAATAGCGAATATTTGTCTCGCTTGCAAAGGGAATATTAGAAAACGTTTCTGCTTACGACATTACATTACAATTATGTTTGGCTTGTGCGATCGTGTATGGTTAGTGTACTACATTTTACAATTTAAAAATTAGCCCTGAAAACACATTACTTTGACTTCAAATGTATTTACATTTAAAAAAATAATAATACAGATACATTGTGCTTTGCGAATACAGCATGCCAGACTTCTTACAGTAACATTTTAAAAATATATATTATATTATATACTGTGATAAAGTACGACATTCACTGGAATCTCACACAGGTTTGCTGAACCATTTCACTGTTTATTAGCTGTTGTCAGGATGGCTAAACAGTTTCAGCGATGGTACATATGGTCATATCCTATAAAAGTATCACAAAATCTCCCACCACCTACATCTTTCTAAACATTAGTTCTCTGACTATTAGCCAGCCACTACATGGCATCGGTGGTCCCACCCACAAATACAAACAGTCCCTTTATCCTCCACTCAAACGCTACAAACAAATCACAGCAAAACAAACCAATTACACCCATGTTGAACACCTGTGTGTATGTGCTGAAAGAGGATCCCAGGGAAAATTTAACCCTGTCTGCAGCCTGCTGCTGCAGACTAGCTGTGTATTTACCTATTTTCTTATAGGGGAACTGTGACAAATATGCCTCTTTGCCACAATATATACATTTTTATTATATCCACGCAAGCCTTATGTCATTTTTATTTGCAAATCTGTCACATGTGATGACACTTTAGTTAACCAAATTAATTTTTTAATGTCAGCATTATTTATTAGTATTTTTTTAAATAATATCCGTTTCTCGTATATCTCACTTGTAGCAAATTGTATTACTACTGACATGCTGTGTGGTCCTGCGACGATGTTGTCACCTCCGTCAGCAGCAGCAACGGCGACAACTACAGCCCAGGGAGCATGTCTATAGGTAACGTGTTAGCCTCTTTGGGATGCCAGACACAGGATACTGCAGATTGTGCCACCTGAGCTAGAGCTTATGATTGCCATCCACACAGCAGTACCACCACTGACTAAATTGTTGGCCTTGTTGCATTTCTGTGTGTCTGGATCATTCCAGACCACTGTAGCTGTGGCGACAGTGATGTCCCAGGCTGCTTACAGTTGGGTACTCAAACGACCACTACAGGAATTCCTGTTGTACATCAACCAGTTTATCATATGCATCCCTTTTACCAATAATACAGCAGTTTTATAACATTGCTCATTATCCACATATCATAGGGGCAGTGTATGCTACTCATGTAGCCCTCTTACCATTGGAAATAAATAAAATTTTTGGAATCAAGTATTTTCATTCCAATAGTGCCCATTCTATGTGTGATGCATCTCTACTCATCTGTAGCATTGTCGACAATTTTTCAGGGTGTGCTCATGACTCCTTGGTTATAAGGCAATCTGTCATATCGCAGAAATGATCAAGAAGGCAACACGTGAACACGCGTGGCTAGTATATAATGATTATTTACTTAAAATTAGTGAACATGACATTGATACTGTAAGTATTAATGGCCATGCAGCACTATAGTTGAACACAAGGCGTCATGCATTGTGAGCTCCTTTTCACAATGCAGCTAACCTTCTTAGAATCATGTTGCTTTTCAAATATTGTAGAAAATGCAGATGATGCGCAAAAAAATGTGGCTGAGATGTGTTTCTAAAATATTTGAATGTTATTTTTCCATAAACAATTAATTTGTTGATGTACTCAACACAGATTTCACCATATATATGTTTCTACTTAACCAAATATATGGCCTATCTTTACTTAGAACAACATACACTCTGCTATTCCCTATGCATGATTAATTGAAAAAGACCAGCAGAACATGCTTAATATTTTTATTGTTCAAAAAAGGAAA